>NW_026277406.1:25000-92500 GCF_023373465.1 Oncorhynchus keta | reverse complement strand
ACAGCTCTTTTCTGGATTTTGATCATTAGCGGATATCAGCCTAATTCTGCTCTGCATGCATTATTTTGAGTTTTACGTTGAACACAGTGGATATTTTAGCAGAATTCTGCATTCAGAGTCTGCATTCAACTAAATTTGGTGTTGGTCCCATTTTGTGAATTCTTGGTTGTTGAGCAGACCCCAGACCTCACAACCAAAAAGGGAAATGGGTTCTATAATTGATTCGTATTTTTTGCCAGATCCTATTTGGTATTTCAAATGTTATGGTCCTTTTGATGACATAGAAGACCCTTCTTACCTTGTCTCTCAGATTGTTTATAGCTTTGTGGAAGTTACCTGATTAGGACGAGGTATGTATCGTTTTTTTTTTTCCTCTAGGGCAACGGTGTCTAGATGGAATTTGTATTTGTGGTCCTGGCAACTTTATTTTTGTCAGATTCAGATTCTAGAAGGGTGAGGCCGGCTGCTGCAGACTGTTCTAGAGCCCTCGCCAATTAGTTGATATATATGTTGAAGAGGGTGGGGCTTAAGCTGCATCCCTGTCTCACCCCACGGCCCTGTGGAAAGAAATGTGTGTTTTTGGGCCAAATCCATTCTGCATCATAAATGGTTCTCTGTTCCCTATATAGTGTGCTACATTTGACTAGAATCCTATGGGCCCTGGTCAAAAGTGGTTCACTATGTAAGGAATAGGGTGCCATTCAGGACACAAGCCTGCAGTTCTCAATGACTATACAATCTGTTACGGCTTCCTCAAATATGAGCATCCTTACATTACTTATGGATCAGATAACCACCAAACATTCATTACTACAAATACCTCATTACCACACACACATGCTGTCGGACACACACACACAAACAGACACACACACACGTACAGACAAACAGACATACACACACACACACACGTACACACACAAACAGACATACACACAAACAGACATACACACAAACATACATACACACACACACACACACACAAACAGACATACACACACACACACACACACACACACACACACACACACACACACACACACACACACACACACACACACACACACACACAGAAGCACACACACACAGACGGACACACACACACACACACACACACACACACACACACACAAACAGACACACACACACAGCACACACACACACGGACACACACACACACACAGACACACACACACACAGACGCACACACACACAAACAGACACACACAAACAGACACACACACAACACACAAACAGACACACACACACAGACACACACACACACACACACACACACACACACACACACACACACAGACACACACACACACACACACACACACACACACACACACACACACACACAAACAGACACAGACACAAAAACACACACAAACAGACACACACACACACACACACACACACACACACACACACACACACACACAGACACACACACACACAGACACACACACACACACAAACAGACACACACACAAACAGACACACACACACACACAAACAGACACACACACACACACACACACACACACACACACACACACACAGACACACACACACACAAAACAGACACACACAAACAGACAGACACACACAAACAGACAGACACACACACACACACACAGGCACACACACACACACAGACACACACAGACACACACACACACACACACACAAACAGACAGACACACACAAACAGACAGACACACACACACACACACACACACAGACACACACAAACAGACACACACACACACACACAAACAGACAGACAGACACACACAAACAGACAGACACACACACACACAAACAGACAAACAGACACACACACACACACATTCATTACAGCAGCAGCTGAATAGCTGTGTGCCATTTAACAATGTGATGGAAGATGTTCCTCACAGTACCAATAATGAATCATTGATTCAGGGGACAACATAATGAAATGTTTCCTCCTCCACTCTGCTCTTGTCCTTCCTCTGACCCCCATAGAAACAGCATTGCTCTTATACCCTCTAAAAATCATCTCTGTAATACTCATTATCTGTTTTGCAAAACTGTACTACTAGGACTGCATTTATGCATTACAAGACCAATACTGGTCCTGTGTGGTTGAGTTGTGACAGGCATTGTCACTAGCCTAGCAATGCCAAGGTGGTGGGTTCAATTCACACACAGAGATCACATCCAGTCCACTTCACAAAGTAAACATGTGTCTATGGGGTGACTGTTTTGTTAGGCACCTTTTGGTTAAAGTGGCAGAAGTAACAACTCACAGCAGGGAAATCATTACTGTTATAGATGAGACAGACAGCTCACAGAGAAATCATTACTGTTATAGATGAGACAGACAGCTCACAGAGAAATCATTACTGTTATACATGAGATAGACAGCTCACAGAGAAATCATTACTGTTATACATGAGACAGACAGCTCACAGAGAAATCATTACTGTTATAGATGAGACAGACAGCTCACAGAGAAATCATTACTGTTATAGATGAGACAGACAGCTCACAGAGAAATCATTACTGTTATACATGAGACAGACAGCTCACAGAGAAATCATTACTGTTATACATGAGACAGACAGCTCACAGAGAAATCATTACTGTTATACATGAGACAGACAGCTCACAGAGAAATCATTATCTATATAAATGAGACAGACAGCTCACAGTAGAGAAATCATTACTGTTATCCATGAGACAGACAGCTCACAGAGAAATCATTACTGTTATCCATGAGACAGACAGCTCACAGAGAAATCATTACTGTTATACATGAGACAGACAGCTCACAGCAGAAGACTAACCTATACCCAGAGGGGGGTGGAGTAGGATATTTCACAACTCAAAGTCTGCATCCCAAATGGTTCCCTATAGTGCACTACTTCTGACCAGAGCCTTATGGGCCCTGATCAAAACCCTGGTCGACGGTAGTGTACTTTAATGGAATAGGGTGCCATTAAGGACACATCTGAAGTTTGCATCAAGTCAGAGAGACAGAACGACAGAGAGCCATCAAGCCAGAGAGCCATCAAGCCAGAGAGCCATCAAGACAGATAGACATCAAGTCAGAGAACCATCAAGACAGAGAGCCATCAAGACAGATAGACATCAAGTCAGAGAGCCATCAAGACAGATAGACATCAAGACAGATAGACATCAAGACAGATAGACATCAAGTCAGAGAGCCATCAAGCCAGATAGACATCAAGCCAGAGAGCCATCAAGACAGATAGACATCAAGCCAGAGAGCCATCAAGACAGAGAACCATCAAGACAGATAGACATCAAGTCAGAGAACCATCAAGACAGAGAGCCATCAAGACAGATAGACATCAAGACAGATAGACATCAAGTCAGAGAGCCATCAAGACAGATAGACATCAAGACAGATAGACATCAAGTCAGAGAGCCATCAAGACAGATAGACATCAAGTCAGAGAACCATCAAGACAGAGAGCCATCAAGACAGAGAACCATCAAGACAGAGAGCCATCAAGACAGAGAGTCATCAAGACAGATAGCCATCAAGCCAGAGAGCCATCAAGGCAGATAGACATCAAGTCAGAGAACCATCAAGACAGATAGACATCAAGTCAGAGAACCATCAAGACAGATAGACATCAAGCCAGAGAACCATCAAGCCAGAGAGCCATCAAGACAGAGAACCATCAAGACAGAGAGCCATCAAGACAGATAGACATCAAGTCAGAGAGCCATCAAGCCAGAGAGCCATCAAGACAGATAGACATCAAGTCAGAGAGCCATCAAGACAGATAGACATCAAGTCAGAGAACCATCAAGCCAGAGAGCCATCAAGCCAGAGAGCTACAGAGACAGAGAGCCAGAGAGCCAGAGAGCCAGAGAGACAGAGAGCCATCAAGCCAGAGAGCCAGAGAGACAGAGAGCCATCAAGCCAGAGAGCCAGAGAGACAGAGAGCCATCAAGCCAGAGAGCTAGAGAGACAGAGAGCCATCAAGACAGAGAGCCAGAGTGCTACAGAGACAGAGAGCCAGAGAGCCAGAGAGCCAGAGAGCCAGAGAGCTACAGAGACAGAGAGCCAGAGAGCTACAGAGACAGAGAGCCAGAGAGCCAGAGAGCCAGAGAGCCAGAGAGCTAGAGAGCTAGAGAGACAGAGAGCTACAGAGCCAGATAGCTAGAGAGACAGAGAGACACAGAGCCAGAGAGCTAGAGAGACAGAGAGCTAGAGAGACAGAGAGCCATCAAGCCAGAGAGCCAGAGAGCTACAGAGGCAGAGAGCCAGAGAGCTAGAGAGCTAGAGAGCTAGAAAGACAGAGAGACAGAGAGACAGAGAGCTACAGAGCCAGAGAGCCATCAGAGACAGACATAGACAGAAGCTCAGAGAGACACAGAGACAGAGAGCTAAGCAGAGCCGGAGAGACAGAGAGCCATCAAGTCAGAGAGAGCCAGAGAGCCATCAAGACAGAGAGACAGAGAGCCATCAAGCCAGAGAGACAGAAGACAGAGAGCCATCAAGCCAGAGAGCCAGACAGAGCCATCACAGAGAGCCAGAGCCAGAGACAGAGAGCTAGAGAGCCGGAGAGACAGAGAGCCATCATCAGAGAGCTACAGAGCCAGAGACAGAGAGCCATCAAGCCGGAGAGACAGAGAGCCATCAAGACAGAGAGACAGAGAGCCATCAAGCCGGAGAGACAGAGAGCCATCAAGCCGGAGAGACAGAGAGCCATCAAGACAGAGAGACAGAGAGCCATCAAGCCGGAGAGACAGAGAGCCATCAAGCCGGAGAGACAGAGAGCCATCAAGCCAGAGAGACAGAGAGCCATCAAGCCGGAGAGACAGAGAGCCATCAAGACAGAGAGACAGAGAGCCATCAAGCCGGAGAGACAGAGAGCCATCAAGCCGGAGAGACAGAGAGCCATCAAGCCGGAGAGACAGAGAGCCATCAAGCCGGAGAGACAGAGAGCCATCAAGCCAGAGAGACAGAGAGCCATCAAGCCAGAGAGACAGAGAGCCATCAAGCCAGAGAGACAGAGAGCCATCAAGCCGGAGAGACAGAGAGCCATCAAGCCAGAGAGACAGAGAGCCATCAAGCCGGAGAGACAGAGAGCCATCAAGCCGGAGAGACAGAGAGCTACAGAGCCGGAGAGACAGAGAGCCATCAAGCCGGAGAGACAGAGAGCCATCAAGCCAGAGAGACAGAGAGCCATCAAGCCGGAGAGACAGAGAGCCATCAAGCCGGAGAGACAGAGAGCCATCAAGCCAGAGAGACAGAGAGCCATCAAGCCAGAGAGACAGAGAGACAGAGAGACAGAGAGCCATCAAGCCGGAGAGACAGAGAGACAGAGAGACAGAGAGACAGAGAGCTACAGAGCCGGAGAGACAGAGAGCCATCAAGCCGGAGAGACAGAGAGCCATCAAGCCGGAGAGACAGAGAGCCAGAGAGCCAGAGAGCCAGAGAGACAGAGAGACAGAGAGACAGAGAGCCATCAAGCCGGAGAGACAGAGAGCCAGAGAGCCAGAGAGCCAGAGAGACAGAGAGACAGAGAGACAGAGAGCCATCAAGCCGGAGAGACAGAGAGCCATCAAGCCGGAGAGACAGAGAGCCATCAAGCCGGAGAGACAGAGAGCCATCAAGCAGAGAGACAGAGAGCCAGAGAGCTCAAGCCGGAGAGACAGAGAGCCATCAAGCCGGAGAGACAGAGAGCCATCAAGCCAGAGAGACAGAGAGCCATCAAGCCGGAGAGACAGAGAGCCATCAAGCCGGAGAGACAGAGAGCCATCAAGCCAGAGAGACAGAGAGCCATCAAGCCGGAGAGACAGAGAGCCAGAGAGCCAGCCCAGGCCCCTTTTCATTTTCCAACAGGATTTAAATGTGGGTCTTCATGCAGACATGACAGTCACTTTCCAATTTCAACTCTTAAACTACCAATTTAAACCAGGCTCACCATGGTAATGATTGAAATATGAAACCCTGCATATATACAGGCCATTACAGACCTGACGAACACACAGCCTTTAGCTTTGTGTGTGTGTGTGTGTGTGTGTGTGTGTGTGTGTGTGTGTGTGTGTGTGTGTGTGTGTGTGTGTGTGTGTGTGTGTGTGTGTGTGTGTGTGTGTGTGTGTGTGTGTGTGTGTGTGTGTGTTATGTGTGTGTGTGTGTACTCGTTTCATTATAGTATAATTGTTGGTTGATGAATGTGTACTGCACTGTTGAAGAGAGATCGTAAGTCAGCATTCCACTGTACCGTTTACACCCTGTGTGTGAGACCAATACAATTTGATTTGATTTCATCATTGACTAAAGGGTTAACGTCAACTGTTTAGTGGTGAATTGAAATGGATGAGTCTTTGCTTTTGAATACATTCTTTCTGCAATAATGCTGAGAAATACATATATAGTGTGTCCTTCTGTAGCTCAGTTGGTAGAGCATGGCGCTTGAAACGCCAGGGTAGTGGGTTCGATTCCCGGGACCACCCATACGTAGAATGTATGCACACATGAATGTAAGTCCCTTTGGATAAAAGCGTCTGCTAAATGGCATATATTATTATTATATATCACACACACACACACACACACACACACACACACACACACACACACACACACACACACACACACACACACACACACACACACACACACACACACACACACACACACACACACACACACACACACACGTCACCCTGAGGAACAGGATGCTCTCTGATATCAGTGTAAAGTGATGGTCAGTTCCTCTGGGACTGCTCCCTGGCTGGAGATAGGTGTTATCTGTTCTCTCCACCACCGTGTGTGTGTGTGTGATCTACATAACCTGGTTCTAGCATTCATGACATCACCCTGAAGAGCACAGTGATGCCATTGGTGGTTTACTGGGAGTTATATATATATATATACAGAGCCTTGCAAAAGTATTTATCCCCTTGGCGTTTTTCCTATTTTGTTGCATTACAACCTGTAATTTAGCTGGATTTTTATTTGGATTTCATGTAATGTACATACACACAATAGTTCAACTTGTTTAAATTAAATGAAAAAAATAACTTGTTTCAATAGATTATAAAAGATGTAAAACTGAAAAGTGGCGCGTGCATATCTATTCACCCCCTTTGCTATGAAGCCCCTAAATAAGATCTGGTGCAACCAGTTACCTTCAGAAGTCACAGAATTAGTTCAATAAAGTCCACCTGTGTGCAATCTAAGTGTCACATGATCTCAGTGTATGTACACCTGTTCTGAAAGGCCCCAGAGTCTGCAACACCACCAAGCAAGGCGCACCACTAAGCAAGCAGCACCATGAAGACCAAGGAGCTCTCCAAACAGGTCAGGGACAAAGTTGTGGAGAAGTACAGATCAGGGTTGGGTTATAAAGAAATATCAGAAACATTGAACACTATTAAATCCATTATTAAAAAAATAGAAAGAATATGGCACCACAACAAACCTGCCAAGAGAGGGCCGCCCACCAAAACTCACGGACCAGGCAAGGAGGGCATTAATCAAAGAGACAACAAAGAGTCTTAAGATAACCCTGAAGTAGCTGCAAATCTCCACAGCTTAAATTGGAGTATCTGTCCATAGGACCACTTTAAGCCGTACACTCCACAGAGCTGGGCTTTACAGAAGATTGGCCAGATAAAAAACATTGCTTAAAGAAAATAATTACGTTTGGTGTTTGCCAAAGGGCATGTGGGAGACTCCCCAAACATATGGAAGAAGGTACTCTGGTCAGATGAGACTAAAAGTGAGCCATTTGGCCATCAAGGGAAACGCTATGTCTGGCGCAAACTCAACAACTCTCATCACCCCGAGAACCGCATCCCCACAGTGAAGATTCACGGTGGCAGCATCATGCTGTGGGGTTTTTCCACCGGCAGGGACTAGGAAACTGGTCAGAATTGAAGGAATGATGGATGGCGCTAAATGCAGGGAAATTCTTGAGGGAAACCTGTTTCAGTCTTCCAGAGATTTGAGACTGGGACGGAGGTTCATCTTCCAGAAGGACAATGACCTTAAGCATACTGCTAAAGCAACACTCGAGTGGTTTAAGGGTAAGGGTAAGCATTTAAATGTCTTGGAATGGCCTAGTAAAAGTCCAGACCTCAATCCAATTGAGAATCTGTGGTATGACTTAAAGATTGCTGTACACCAGCGGAACCCATCCAACTTGAAGGAGCTGGAGCAGTTTTGCCTTGAAGAATGGACAAATATCCCAGTGGCTAAATGTGCCAAGTTTATAGAGACATACCCCAAGAGACTAACAACTGTAATTGCTGCAAAAGGTTGCTCTTCAAAGTATTGAAATTGGGGGGTGAATGCACGCTCAAGTTTTCAGTTTTTTTGTTGTTGTCGTATTTCACAATAAAAATATTTCACATCTTCAAAGTGGTGGACATGTTCTGTAAATCAAATGATACAAACGCCCCAAAAATCCATTTTAATTCCAGGTTGTTAGGCAACAACATAGGAACAATGCCAAAGGGGTGAATACTTTTACAATACACTACCTACCGTTCAAAAGTTTGGGGTCACTTAGAAATATCCTTGTTTTTGAAAAGCAACCATTTTTGTCCATTAAAATAACATCAAATTGATCAGAAATACAGTGTAGACATTGTTAATGTTGTAACTGACTATTTAAAGGAATATCTACACAGGCGTACAAAGGCTCATTATCAGCAACCATCACTCTTGTGTTCCAATGGCACGGTGTGTTAGCTTATCCAAGTTTATAATTTTAGAAGGCTAACTGATCACTAGAAAACCATTCTGAAATTATGTTATCACTGCTGAAAACAAGTCCTCACCTGGCAGCGTCATTAAATAGTACCCGCAAAACACCAGTCTCAACATCTCCAGTGAAGAAGCAACTCCGGGATTCTGGCCTTCTAGGCAGAGTTGCAAAGAAAAAGCCATATCTCAGACTGGCCAATAAAAAGAAAATATTACGATTGGCAAAAGAACAGAGACACTGGACAGAGGAACTCTGCCGACAAAGCCAGCATCCCGGATTCGCCTTTCACTGTTGACGTTGAGACTGGTGTTTTGCGGGTACGGCGTCTGTTTCTCAAACTAGACACTCTAATGTACTTGTCCTCTAGCTCAGTTGTACACCGGGGCCTCCCACTCCTCTTTCTATTCTGGTTAGAGCCAGTGTGCGCTGTTCTGTGAAGGGAGTAGTACACAGCGTTGTGCGAAATCTTTAGTTTCTTGCCAATTTCTCACATGGAATAGACTTCATTTCTCAGAACAAGAATAGACTGGCGAGTTTCATAAATCCTCTAGGATAGGGGACACTTGCGTCCCACTTGGCCAAAAGCCAGAGCGCCAAATACAAATAAAATTATATAAAAATCAAACTTTCATTAAATCAAACATGTAAGATACTCAATTAAAGCTACACTCGTTGTGAATCCAGCCAACATGTCAGATTTTAAAAGGCTTTTCGGCGAAAGCATAAGATGTTATAATCTGATGATAGCACAACAGTAAACAAAGAGAGAGTAGCATATTTCAACCCTGCAGGCGCTACACAAAACGCAGAAATAAAATATAAATCATGCCTTACCTTTGACGAGCTTCTTTTGTTGGCACTCCAATATGTCCCATAAACATCACAAATGGTCCTTTTGTTCGAGTAAATTACGCCCATATATATCCAAAATGTCCATTTATTTGGCGCTTTTGATCAACAAAAAAAAACAGCTTCCAATTTGCGCAACGTCACTACAAAATGTCTCAAAAGTTACCTGTAAACTTTGCCAAACTACTTTTGTAATACAACTTTAGGTATTTTTAAACGTTAATAATCGATCAAATTGAAGACGGGTGTATCTGTTTTCAATACAGGACAACAACAAACTAACGCTACTTTTCTAGTCTTGCCAACTCTGTGTTACACTGATTCAAGATGGCCGTACTTCTTCATTTCACAAAGGAATATCCTCAACCTATTTCCAAAGGCTGGTGACATCCAGTGGAAGTGGTAGGAATTGCAAACAAGTGCCTTAGAAATCTAGTTCCCCAATGAAAATCATTGAATAGACAGTGACCTAAAAAAAAAAGTCAAAATGGTTAGTCCTCTGTTATAGTCCTCTGAGTTCTGTTATACTCACAGACATGATTCAAACAGTTTTAGAAACTTCAGAGTGTTTTCTATCCGAATCTACTAATAATATGCATATCTTATATTCTTGGCATGAGTAGCAGGAAGTTGAAATTGGGCACGCTATTTATCCAAAAGTGAAAATGCTGCCCCTATTCCAAAGAGGTTCATAAGACAGATCTTTGTTTCTGGCCATTTTGAGCCTGTAATCGAACACACAAATGCTGATGCTCCAGATGCTCAACTAGTCAAAACAAGGCCAGTTTAATTGATTGTTTCATCAGCACAACAGTTTTCAACATAATTGCAACATGGTTTTCTAATGATCAATTAACCTTTTAAAATGATAAACTTGGATTAGCTAACACAACGTGCCAATGGAACAGAGTAAGGGTTGCTGATAATGGGCTTCTGATTGCCTATGTCGACATATCACTGTATTTCTGATCAATTTGATGTTATTTTAATGGACAAAAAGTGATTTTCTTTAAAAACAAGGACATTTCAAAGTGACCCCAAAGTTTTGAATGGTAGTATATATTATATATACACATACATATACATTTGAAGTCAGAAGTTTACATACACCTTAGGAAAATACATTTAAACTCAGTCTTTCACATTTCCTGACATTTAATCCAAGTAAAAAATACCTGTTTTAGGTCAGTTAAGATCACCACTTTATTTTAAGAATGTGAAATGTCAGAATAATATTATAGAATGATTTATTTCAGCTTTTATTTCTTTCATCACATTCCCAGTGGGTCAGAAGTTTACCTACACTCAATGGTCCTGGCCAATAACACTCAATGGTCCTTCTGTAGCTCAGTTGGTAGAGCATGGCGCTTGTAACGCCAGGGTAGTGGGTTCGATTCCCGGGACCACCCATACGTAGAATGTATGCACACATGACTGTAAGTCGCTTTGGATAAAAGCGTCTGCTAAATTGCCTATATTATTATATTATAATTAGTATTTGGCAGCATTGCTGCAAACGTTTCGGGTAGCCTTCCACAAGCTTCCCACAATAAGTTGTGTGAATTTTGGCCCATTCCTCCTGACAGATCTGGTGTAACTGAGTCAGGTTTGTAGGCTTCCTTCCTCGCACATGCTTTTTCAGTTCTGCCCACACATTTTCTCTAGGATTGAGGTCAGGGCTTTGTGATGGCCATTCCAATACGTTGACTTTGTTGTCGTTACACCATTCTGACACAACTTTGGAAGTATGCTTGAGGTCATTGTCCATTTGGAAGAACCATTTGTGAACAAGCTTTAACTTCCTGACTGATGTCTTGAGGTGTTGCTTCAATGATTCCATCTATTTTGTGAAGTGCATCAGTCCCTCCTGCAGCAAAGCACCCCCACATGATGCTGCCACCCCCGTGCTTCACAGTTGAGATGGTGTTCTTCGGCTTGCAAGCCTCCCCCTTTTTCCTCCAAACATAACGATGGGAATTATGTCCAAACAGTTCTATTTTTGTTACATCAGACAAGAGGACCTTTCTCCAAAAAGTACAATCTTTGTCCCCATGTGCAGTTGCAAATCGTAGTCTGGCTATTTTATTGCGGTTTTGGAGCAGTGGCTTCTTCCTTGCTGAGTGGCCTTTCAGGTTATGTCGATATAAGACTTGTTTTACTGTGGATATAGATACTTTTGTACCTGTTTCCTCCAGTCTCTTCACAAGGTCCTTTGCTGTTGTTCTGGGATTGATTTGCACTTTTCGCGCTAAAGTACGTTCATCTCTAGGAGACACAACGCATCTCCTTCCTGAGTGGTATGACGGCTGCGTGGTCCCATAGTTTTTATACTTGCGTACTATTGTTTGTACGGATGAACGTGGTACCTTCAGGCGATTGGAAATTGCTCCCAAGGATGAACCAGACTTGTGGAGGTCTACAATGTTTTTCTGAGGTCTTGGCTGATTTCTTTTGATTTTCCCATGATGTCAAGCAGAGGCACTGAGTTTGAAGGTAGGCCTTGAAACATCCACAGGTACACCTCCAATTGACTCACATGATGTCAATTCGCCTATCAGAAGCTTCTAAAGCCATGACATCATTTTCATTTTTCATTTTTTTTTGTGTCATGCACAAAGTAGATATTCTAACCGACTTGCCAAAACTGTAGTTTGTTAACAAGAAATGTGTGGAGCGGTTGAAAAATGAGTTTTGATGACTCCAACCTAAGTGTACGTAAACTTTCGACTTCAACTGTATTTAATATAATAATAATAATATTTGCCATTTAGCAGACGCTTTTATCCAAAGCGACTTACAGTCATGTGTGCATACATTCTACGTATGGGTGGTCCCGGGGATTGAACCCACTACCCTGGCGTTACAAGCGCCATGCTCTACCAACTGAGCTACAGAAGGACCAGGTAGTGGGACCAGGTATTTATATGTACATATATAATGTACGGCTTCCAGTTTATTCATCGTTAGTCAGCACCTGGACACTTTTCCCATGATCCACAAAGCACCAGGTCTTAGTCAGAGGGGCAGCTACTGCATCTATCTGTTCTCTCAACCTTGTTCTCCTCTGATCAAAGGGCTATCCAGTCACCGACATCCCCATTTCCCACCAGTAAACAAGTGTTTCAAGTAGAGGGGATCTGTCTCTCGACATGCTAAATATAAAAATATGGATAGAGTAAAAGTAAGGGGGCTGGCCTCCCAGTAAAGCCACGAGAGAAGGAGAAGAGAAGGGGATCAGTAAAAACTCAAACGTTGTTGTTGTTGTTTGCAACTTTGAAGGTTGTTTCATCTCTTAATTAGATCCATTTGACGGCTGGCATCCACGGGTATTACAGTCTAAACCAATTAGGTCTGATGCAAGCTGAGTTTATACACACACAAACCTTCCACGGCTTCAGCTCACTGAGTTTACACACACACACGCACACACACACACACACACACACACACACACACACACACACACACACACACACACACACACACACACACACACACACACACACACACACACACACACACACACACACACAAAGTCTATCAAGTTCCTTTTCAAGTACAACATTAGAGTCTAGAGAACACTAGTTAGTAGTCAAGGTGATAGACTAGAGAACACTAGTTAGTAGTCAAGGTGATAGACTAGAGAACACTAGTTAGTAGTCAAGGTTATAGACTAGAGAACACTAGTTAGTAGTCAAGGCTATAGATTAGGAACACTAGTTAGTAGTCAAGGCTATAGATTAGGGAACACTAGTTAGGAGTCAAGGCTATAGATTAGGGAACACTAGTTAGTAGTCAAGGCTATAGATTAGGGAACACTAGTTAATATATAATAATAATAATAATATAATAATAATAATAATAATATATGCCATTTAGCAGACGCTTTTATCCAAAGCGACTTACAGTCATGTGTGCATACATTCTAGTAGTCAAGGCTATAGATTAGGGAACACTAGTTAGTAGTCAAGGCTATAGATTAGGGAACACTAGTTAGTAGTCAAAGGTAATATGACAGAAAGTGGGTTCCCTCACTTTGAGGAACAGGTGGTGTAAAAGACCCCTCTTCGTCCCAAACGGCACCCTGGTCAGAACTAGTGCACTATGTGGGGAATAGGGTGCCATTTGGGATGTACACCATTACAGGTTGGAAATGACAAATAATAGGAAAAGCATTCAAGCTTCTTTAAACCGAACAGCTTGACAAATAACGTCTTAGGTTTACAGAGCTGCGACCGATCAAACACACAACTACTATTAATCAATTAAAACCACCACCTACAGAGAGAGCAGATGATCACATTTGCATATTCTTGTTTTTTTCTCTTTGCGCGATCCCTCTCATCTCAGAAGGAGAGAGAAGGAAAGGACGGAAGGAGGGAGGGAGGGAAGAGAGGCCTTGAGGGAGGGTGTTATATTTGAGAACACCACTAGTTAATAGTCAAGGTTCTATCCTAGAGAACACTAGTTAGTAGTCATGGTCATAGACAAGAGAACACTAGTTAGTAGTCAATGTGATAGTCTAGAGAACACAAGTTAGTAGTCAAGGTTATAGTCTAGAGAACACAAGGTAGTAGTCACAGTTAGATTCTAAAGAACACAAGTTAGTAGTCAAGGTTAGAAAATAGAGAACACTAGTTATTAGTCAAGGTTATAGACTAGAGAACACTAGTTAATAGTCAAGGTTCTAGTCTAGAGAACACTAGGTAGTAGTCAAGGTTACAGACTAGAGAACACTAGAAAGTAGTCAAGGTTCTAGTCTAGAGAACACTAGTTAGGAGTCAAGGTTCTAGACTAGAGAACACTAGTTAGTAGTTATGGTCATAGACAAGAGAACACTAGTTAGTAGTCAATGTGATAGTCTAGAGAACACAAGTTAGTAGTCAAGGTTCTAGTCTAGAGAACACAAGGTAGTAGTCACAGTTCGATTCTAGAGAACACTAGTTAGTAGTCAAGGTTAGAAAATAGAGAACACTAGTTAGTAGTCAAGGTTCTAGTCTAGAGAACACAAGGTAGTAGTCAAGTTAGATTCTAGAGAACACTAGTTAGTAGTCAAGGTTAGAAAATAGAGAACACTAGTTATTAGTCAAGGTTATAGACTAGAGAACACTAGTAAGTTGTAAAGGTTCTAGACTAGAGAACACAAGGTAGTAGTCAAGTTAGATTCTAGAGAACACGAGTTAGTAGTCAAGGTTATAGACTAGAGAACACTAGTTAGGAGTCAAGGTTCTAGACTAGAGAACACTAGTTAGGAGTCAAGGTTCTAGACTAGAGAACACTAGTTAGGAGTCAAGGTTCTAGACTAGAGAACACTAGTTAGGATTCAAGGTTATAGATTAGGAACACTAGTTAGGAGTCAAAGGTAATATGACAGAAAGTGGGTTCCCTCGCTTTGAGGAACAGGTGGTGTAAAAGACCCCTCTTCGTCCCAAACGGCACCCTGGTCAGAAATAGTGTACTATATAGGGAATAGGGTGCAATTTGGGATGTACACCATTACAGGCTGGAAATTACAAATAATAGGAAAAGCATTCAAGCTTCTTTAAACCGAACAGCTTGACAAATAACGTCTTCGGTTACAGAGCTGCGACCGATCAAACACACAACTACTATTAATCAATTAAAACTACCACCTACAGAGAGAGCAGATTATCACATTTGCATATTCTTGTTTTTTTCTCTTTGCGATCCCTCTCATCTCAGAAGGAGAGAGAAGGAAAGGACGGAAGGAGGGAGGGAGGGAAGAGAGGGCACAAGTGAGAAGCCAAAATTATAGACTAGATAACACTAGTTAGTAGTCATGGTCATAGACAAGAGAACACAAGTTAGTAGTCAAGGTTATAGTATAGAGAACACAAGTTAGTTGTCAAGGTTATAGTCCAGATAACACTAGTAAGTTGTAAAGGTTCTAGACTAGAGAACACAAGGTAGTAGTCACAGTTAGATTCTAGAGAACACGAGTTAGTAGTCAAGGTTAGAAAATAGAGAACACTAGTTATTAGTCAAGGTTATAGACTAGAGAACACTAGTTAGTAGTCAAGGTTATAGACTAGAGAACACTAGTTAGGAGTCAAGGTTCTAGACTAGAGAACACTAGTTAGGAGTCAAGGTTCTAGACTAGAGAACACTAGTTAGTTGTAAAGGTTCTAGACTAGAGAACACAAGGTAGTAGTCACAGTTAGATTCTAGAGAACACGAGTTAGTAGTCAAGGTTAGAAAATAGAGAACACTAGTTATTAGTCAAGGTTATAGACTAGAGAACACTAGTTAGTAGTCAAGGTTATAGACTAGAGAACACTAGTTAGTAGTCACAGTTAGATTCTAGAGAACACAAGTTAGTAGTCAAGGTTAGAAAATAGAGAACACTAGTTATTAGTCAAGGTTATAGACTAGAGAACACTAGTTAGTAGTCAAGGTTATAGACTAGAGAACACTAGTTAGTAGTCACAGTTAGATTCTAGAGAACACAAGTTAGTAGTCACGGTTAGAAAATAGAGAACACTAGTTATTAGTCAAGGTTATAGACTAGAGAACACTAGTTAGCAGTCACAGTTAGATTCTAGAGAACACAAGTTAGTAGTCAAGGTTATAAAGTAGAGAACACTAGTTAGTAGTCAAGGTTATAGACTAGAGAACACTAGTTAATAGTCAAGGTTCTAGTCTAGAGAACACTAGGTAGTAGTCAAGGTTACAGACTAGAGAACACTAGAAAGTAGTCAAGGTTCTAGTCTAGAGAACACTAGTTAGTAGTCAAGGTCATAGACTAGAGAACACTAGAAAGTAGTCAAGGTTCTAGTCTAGAGAACACTAGGTAGTAGTCAAGGTTACAGACTAGAGAACACTAGAAAGTAGTCAAGGTTCTAGTCTAGAGAACACTAGTTAGTAGTCAAGGTTACAGTCTAGAGAACACTAGATAGTAGTCAAGGTTATAGACTAGAGAACAGTAGTTAGTTGTCAAGGTTCTAGACTAGAGAACACTAGTTAGTAGTCAAGGTTATAGACTAGAGAACACTAGTTAGTAGTCACGGTTCTAGACTAGAGAACACTAGTTAGTAATCAAGGTTATAGACTAGAGAACACTAGTTAGTAGTCAAGGTTATAGACTAGAGAACACTAGTTAGGAGTCAAGGTTATAGACTAGAGAACACTAGTTGGTAGTCAAGGTTCTAGACTAGAGAACACTAGTTAGTAGTCAAGGTTATAGACTAGAGAACACTAGTTAGTAATCAAGGTTATAGACTAGAGAACACTAGTTAGTAATCAAGGTTATAGACTAGAGAACACTAGTTAGTAGTCAAGGTTATAGTCCAGATAACACTAGTAAGTTGTAAAGGTTCTAGACTAGAGAACACAAGGTAGTAGTCACAGTTAGATTCTAGAGAACACGAGATAGTAGTCAAGGTTAGAAAATAGAGAACACTAGTTATTAGTCAAGGTTATAGACTAGAGAACACTAGTTAGTAGTCAAGGTTATAGACTAGAGAACACTAGTTAGTAGTCACAGTTAGATTCTAGAGAACACAAGTTAGTAGTCAAGGTTAGAAAATAGAGAACACTAGTTATTAGTCAAGGTTATAGACTAGAGAACACTAGTTAGTAGTCAAGGTTATAGACTAGAGAACACTAGTTAGTAGTCACAGTTAGATTCTAGAGAACACAAGTTAGTAGTCACGGTTAGAAAATAGAGAACACTAGTTATTAGTCAAGGTTATAGACTAGAGAACACTAGTTAGCAGTCACAGTTAGATTCTAGAGAACACAAGTTAGTAGTCAAGGTTATAAAGTAGAGAACACTAGTTAGTAGTCAAGGTTCTACACTGGAGGACACTAGTTAGTAGTCAAGGTCATAGACTAGAGAACACTAGAAAGTAGTCAAGGTTCTAGTCTAGAGAACACTAGGTAGTAGTCAAGGTTATAAAGTAGAGAACACTAGTTAGTAGTCAAGGTTCTACACTGGAGGACACTAGTTAGTAGTCAAGGTCATAGACTAGAGAACACTAGTTAGTAGTCACGGTTCTAGACTAGAGAACACTAGTTAGTAATCAAGGTTATAGACTAGAGAACACTAGTTAGTAGTAAAGGTTATAGACTAGAGAACACTAGTTAGTAATCAAGGTTATATAATAGAGAACACTAGTTGGTAGTCAAGGTTCTAGACTAGAGAACACTAGTTAGTAGTCAAGGCTATAGATTAGGGAACACTAGTTAGGATTCAAGGTTATAGATTAGGGAACACTAGTTAGTAGTCAAGGTTATAGACTAGAGAACACTAGTTAGGATTCAAGGTTATAGACTAGAGAACACTAGTTAGTAGTCACGGGTCTAGACTAGAGAACACTAGTTAGTAATCAAGGTTATAGACTAGAGAACACTAGTTAGTAGTCAAGGTTATAGACTAGAGAACACTAGTTAGTAGTCAAGGTTCTAGACTAGAGAACACTAGTTATTAGTCAAGGTTATAGACTAGAGAACACTAGTTAGGAATCAAGGTTATAGACTAGAGAACACTAGTTAGGAGTCAAAGGTAATATGACAGAAAGTGGGTTCCCTCGCTTTGAGGAACAGGTGGTGTAAAAGACCCCTCTTCGTCCCAAACGACACCCTGGTCAGAACTAGTGCACTATGTGGGGAATAGGGTGCCATTTGGGATGTACACCATTACAGGTTGGAAATGACAAATAATAGGAAAAGCATTCAAGCTTCTTTAAACCGAACAGCTTGACAAATAACGTCTTGGGTTTACAGAGCTGCGACCGATCAAACACACAACTACTATTAATCAATTAAAACCACCACCTACAGAGAGAACAGATGATCACATTTGAATATATTTTTTTTTTGCAGGAGAGAGAGAGAGAGAGAGAGAGAGAGAGAGAGAGAGAGAGAGAGAGAGAGAGAGGAGGCAAACAGGACTGGTCAACAAGTGATAAACGAATCATCTTTAAATGAAAAAACTCCTCCAACAGTACCTCCAACAGTTCCTCCACCAGTACCTCCAACAGTTCCTCCACCAGTACCTCCAACAGTTCCTCCAACTGTACCTCCAACAGTTCCTCCAACAGTACCCCCAACAGTACCTCCAACAGTTCCTCCAACAGTACCCCCAACAGTACCTCCAACAGTTCCTCCACCAGTACCTCCAACAGTTCCTCCAACAGTACCTCCAACAGTTCCTCCAACAGTACCCCCAACAGTACCTCCTCCAGTACCCCAACAGTACCTCCACCAGTACCCCAACAGTACCCCCAACAGTACCCCCACCAGTACCCCCAACAGTACCTCCTCCAGTACCCCCAACAGTACCTCCTCCAGTACCCCCAACAGTACCTCCTCCAGTACCCCCAACAGTACCCCCACCTGTACCCCCAAAAGTACCCCCAACAGTACCTCCAACAGTACCCCCACCAGTACCTCCTCCAGTACCCCCAACAGTACCTCCTCCAGTACCCCCAACAGTACCCCCACCAGTACCCCCAACAGTACCTCCTCCAGTACCCCCAACAGTACCTCCTCCAGTACCCCCAACAGTACCTCCACCAGTACCCTCAACAGTACCTCCTCCAGTACCCCCAACAGTACCTCCTCCAGTACCCCCAACAGTACCCCCATCAGTACCCCCAACAGTACCCCCAACAGTACCCCCAAAAGTACCTCCACCAGTACCCCTACAGTACCCCCAACAGTACCTCCTCCAGTACCACCGACAGTACCCCCAACAGAACCTCCAACAGTACCCCAACAGTACCCTCAACAGTACCTCCAACAGTACCCCCACCAGTACCCTCAACAGTACCTCCAACAGTACCCTCACCAGTACCCTCAACAGTACCTCCTCCAGTACCCCCAACAGTACCTCCTCCAGTGCCCCCAACAGTACCCCCACCAGTACCCCCAACAGTACCCCCAACAGTACCTCCAACAGTACCCCCACCAGTACCTCCTCCAGTACCCCCAACAGTACCTCCCCAGTACCCCCAACAGTAACCCCAACAGTACCTCCAACAGTACCTCCACCAATACCCCCAACATTACCCCCAACAGTACCTCCACCAGTACCTCCAACAGTACCCCCAACAGTACATCCAACAGTACCTCCAACAGTTCCCCCAACAGTACCCCCAACAGTACCTCCAACAGTACCCCCAACAGTACCCCCAACAGTACCTCCAACAGTACCCCCAACAGTACCCCTACAGTACCTCCACCAGTACCTCCAACAGTACCCCCAACAGTACATCCAACAGTACCTCCAACAGTTCCCCCAACAGTACCCCCAACAGTACCTCCAACAGTACCCCCAACAGTACCCCCAACAGTACCTCCAACAGTACCCCCAACAGTACCTCCAACAGTTCCCCCAACAGTACCTTCAACAGTACCACCAACATTATCTCTAACAGTACCCCGAATAATACCCCAACAGTACCTCCAACAGTACCCCCAACAGTACCTCCACCAGTACCTCCAACAATACCTCCAACAGTACCCCCAACAGTACCTCCTCCAGTACCTCCTCCAGTACCCCAAACAGTACCTCCAACAGTACCCCCAACAGTACCTCCACCAGTACCCCCAACAGTACCTCCACCAGTACCCCCAACAGTACCTCCAACAGTACCCTCAACAGTACCTCCTCCAGTACCCCCAACAGTACCCCCAACAGTACCCCCAACAGTGCCTCCAACAGTACCCTCAACAGTACCTCCACCAGTACCCCCAACAGTACCTCCACCAGTACCTCCAACAGTACCTCCTCCAGTACCCCCAACAGTACCTCCAACAGTTCCTCCTCCACTACCCCCAACATTACCCCCAACATAACACATTGTTATTGTAACCCTGGACAAGTACACCTGATTCAACTGGTCAACTAATCATCAAGCCTCAATGAGTTGAATGAGATGTGTTTGTCCAGGGATACAACTAAACTGTGTACAGTCAGGGGTACTGGAGGACCTGGGTTAGGAAACACATGTTCTAGTTGATGACAAGTTGTCCTGGAAAGAACATATTCACTTTCAAATTTTGTCTGCAGCAAAGTGATGAATTAAATTGGTATCATCAGAAAGATTAAAGGTTTGGTTCATCAGGCTTTTGCTTCCTGACACTATACTATAGTTTAATTGACCCCTATCTCAATGACCCTAATATTGTATATTAATGTATATATTATAATATTGTGTATTAATGTATATATTATAATATTGTATATTAATGTATATATTATAATATTGTGTATTAATGTATATATTATAATATTGTGTATTAATGTATATATTATAATATTGTGTGGGCCAGTACATATGCTTCCTACTTAAAACAAATTACTCATCACACAAAATACATTTCCAAAACTAGACACCTCCTCTTACTTGTCTTTGTCTGCCCCTCTGTCCAAGAAACTCAATATGATGTCCATCTACAACATGAATACACTTTAATCATGCACCTTCATCTACCAGTACACATGCCTCCCAGACAACCTACCTAAACCCTTCAATGGATTCTTCCAGGTTAATTCCCAAATCCATGCATACAACACAAGACACTGTGATAACCTTCACCCTCCCCACTACCACTCCTCCCACTCCCGCTTCTCACATAGAAGATACAGAGGTTACATACTCTGAATTTCCTATCTTCACATCGCCAAAACATCATCATCGCTCAACAACTTCAAGAGTAGACTAGGGGTCAGTCTGATGAACTAAACTACCTAGTAGTAGACTAGGGGTCAGGGGTCAGCTTGATGAACTAAACTACCTAGACATAGACCAGGGGTCAGCCTGATGAACTAAACTACCTAGTAGTAGACTAGGGGTCAGGGGTCAGTCTGATGAACTAAACTACCTAGTAGTAGACTAGGGGTCAGTCTGATGAACTAAACTACCTAGTAGTAGACTAGGGGTCAGGGGTCAGCTTGATGAACTAAACTACCTAGACATAGACCAGGGGTCAGCCTGATGAACTAAACTACCTAGTAGTAGACTAGGGGTCAGGGGTCAGTCTGATGAACTAAACTACCTCGTAGTAGACTAGGGGTCAGGGTCAGCCTGATGAACTAAACTACCTAGCAGTAGACTAGGGTCAGGGGTCAGCCTGATTAACTATATTACCTAGTAGTAGACTAGGGGTCAGGGGTCAGCCTGATGAACTAAACTACCTAGTAGTAGACTAGGGGTCAGGGGTCAGCCTGATGAACTAAACTACCTAGTAGTAGACTAGGGGTCAGGGGTCAGCTTGATGAACTAAACTACCTAGACATAGACCAGGGGTCAGCCTGATGAACTAAACTACCTAGTAGTAGACTAGGGGTCAGGGGTCAGTCTGATGAACTAAACTACCTAGTAGTAGACTAGGGGTCAGTCTGATGAACTAAACTACCTAGTAGTAGACTAGGGGTCAGGGGTCAGCTTGATGAACTAAACTACCTAGACATAGACCAGGGGTCAGCCTGATGAACTAAACTACCTAGTAGTAGACTAGGGGTCAGGGGTCAGTCTGATGAACTAAACTACCTCGTAGTAGACTAGGGGTCAGGGGTCAGCCTGATGAACTAAACTACCTAGCAGTAGACTAGGGGTCAGGGGTCAGCCTGATTAACTATATTACCTAGTAGGAGACTAATGGGCCAGGGGTCAGCCTGATGAACTAAACTACCTAGTAGTAGACTAGGGGTCAGGGGTCAGCCTGATGAACTAAACTACCTAGTAGTAGACTAGGGTCAGGGTCAGTCTGATGAACTAAACTACCTAGTAGTAGACTAGGGGTCAGTCTGATGAACTAAACTACCTAGTAGTAGACTAGGGGTCAGTCTGATGAACTAAACTACCTAGTAGTAGACTAGGGGTCAGGGGTCAGCCTGATGAACTAAACTACCTAGTAGTAGACTAGGGGTCAGGGGTCAGCCTGATGAACTAAACTACCTAGTAGTAGACTAGGGTCAGCCTGATGAACTAAACTACCTAGTAGTAGACTAGGGTCAGGGGTCAGTCTGATGAACTAAACTACCTAGTAGTAGACTAGGGGTCAGTCTGATGAACTAAACTACCTAGTAGTAGACTAGGGGTCAGTCTGATGAACTAAACTACCTAGTAGTAGACTAGGGGTCAGTCTGATGAACTAAACTACCTAGTAGTAGACTAGGGGTCAGGGGTCAGCCTGATGAACTAAACTACCTAGTAGTAGACTAGGGGTCAGGGGTCAGCCTGATGAACTAAACTACCTAGTAGTAGACTAGGGGTCAGTCTGATGAACTAAACTACCTAGTAGTAGACTAGGGGTCAGGGGTCAGCTTGATGAACTAAACTACCTAGACATAGACCAGGGGTCAGCCTGATGAACTAAACTACCTAGTAGTAGACTAGGGGTCAGGGGTCAGTCTGATGAACTAAACTACCTAGTAGTAGACTAGGGGTCAGTCTGATGAACTAAACTACCTAGTAGTAGACTAGGGGTCAGGGGTCAGCTTGATGAACTAAACTACCTAGACATAGACCAGGGGTCAGCCTGATGAACTAAACTACCTAGTAGTAGACTAGGGGTCAGGGGTCAGTCTGATGAACTAAACTACCTCGTAGTAGACTAGGGGTCAGGGGTCAGCCTGATGAACTATATTACCTAGTAGTAGACTAGGGGTCAGGGGTCAGCCTGATGAACTAAACTACCTAGTAGTAGACTAGGGGTCAGGGGTCAGCCTGATGAACTAAACTACCTCGTAGTAGACTAGGGGTCAGGGGTCAGCCTGATGAACTAAACTACCTAGTAGTAGACTAGGGGTCAGGGGTCAGCTTGATGAACTAAACTACCTAGACATAGACCAGGGGTCAGCCTGATGAACTAAACTACCTAGTAGTAGACTAGGGGTCAGGGGTCAGTCTGATGAACTAAACTACCTAGTAGTAGACTAGGGGTCAGTCTGATGAAGTAAACTACCTAGTAGTAGACTAGGGGTCAGGGGTCAGCTTGATGAACTAAACTACCTAGACATAGACCAGGGGTCAGCCTGATGAACTAAACTACCTAGTAGTAGACTAGGGGTCAGGGGTCAGTCTGATGAACTAAACTACCTCGTAGTAGACTAGGGGGTCAGGGGTCAGCCTGATGAACTAAACTACCTAGCAGTAGACTAGGGGTCAGGGGTCAGCCTGATTAACTATATTACCTAGTAGGAGACTAATGGGCCAGGGGTCAGCCTGATGAACTAAACTACCTAGTAGTAGACTAGGGGTCAGGGGTCAGCCTGATGAACTAAACTACCTAGTAGTAGACTAGGGGTCAGGGGTCAGTCTGATGAACTAAACTACCTAGTAGTAGACTAGGGGTCAGTCTGATGAACTAAACTACCTAGTAGTAGACTAGGGGTCAGTCTGATGAACTAAACTACCTAGTAGTAGACTAGGGGTCAGGGGTCAGCCTGATGAACTAAACTACCTAGTAGTAGACTAGGGGTCAGGGGTCAGCCTGATGAACTAAACTACCTAGTAGTAGACTAGGGGTCAGCCTGATGAACTAAACTACCTAGTAGTAGACTAGGGGTCAGGGGTCAGTCTGATGAACTAAACTACCTAGTAGTAGACTAGGGGTCAGTCTGATGAACTAAACTACCTAGTAGTAGACTAGGGTCAGTCTGATGAACTAAACTACCTAGTAGTAGACTAGGGGTCAGTCTGATGAACTAAACTACCTAGTAGTAGACTAGGGGTCAGGGGTCAGCCTGATGAACTAAACTACCTAGTAGTAGACTAGGGGTCAGGGGTCAGCCTGATGAACTAAACTACCTAGTAGTAGACTAGGGGTCAGTTTGATGAACTAAACTACCTAGTAGTAGACTAGGGGTCAGGGGTCAGCCTGATTAACTATATTACCTAGTAGTAGACTAGGGGTCAGGGGTCAGCCTGATGAACTAAACTACCTAGTAGTAGACTAGGGGTCAGCCTGATGAACTAAACTACCTAGTAGTAGACTAGGGGTCAGTCTGATGAACTAAACTACCTAGTAGTAGACTAGGGGTCAGCCTGATGAACTAAACTACCTAGTAGTAGACTAGGGGTCAGGGGTCAGCCTGATGAACTAAACTACCTAGTAGTAGACTAGGGCTCAGCCTATTTGTATGTTGGTTTTTGAGGTTTTCATATCAGCCCTTTCAGGTTTCCAACCTCACACCACTTGTACCAGTTAATTATCTGAACTGTTTTGTCTTCCGGTTGCTTTCTTTGGTAAAGAAAAGACAAATAGGGGCTGGCATCTGTTTTAAACTGTCCTAAACAAGATATATCAGAGGGAATCAGCCTTATCTGCAGAATGTATACAGTCTAAACAAGATATATCAGAGGGAATCAGCCTTATCTGCAGAATGTATACAGTCTAAACAAGATATATCAGGGAATCAGCCTTATCTACAGAATGTATACAGTCTCAACAAGATATATCAGGGATTCAGCCTTATCTGCAGAATGTATACAGTCTAAACAAGATATATCAGAGGAATCAGCCATATCTACAGAATGTATACAGTCTAAACAAGATATATCAGAGGAATCAGCCATATCTACAGAATGTATACAGTCTAAACAAGATATATCAGGGAATCAGCCTTATCTGCAGAATGTATACAGTCTAAACAAGATATATCAGGGAATCAGCCATATCTACAGAATGTATACAGTCTAAACAAGATATATCAGGGATTCAGCCTTATCTGCAGAATGTATACAGTCTAAACAAGATATATCAGAGGGAATCAGCCTTATCTGCAGAATGTATACAGTCTAAACAAGATATATCAGGGAATCAGCCTTATCTGCAGAATGTATACAGTCTAAACAAGATATATCAGGGAATCAGCCTTATCTGCAGAATGTATACAGTCTAAACAAGATATATCAGGGAATCAGCCTTATCTGCAGAATGTATACAGTCTAAACAAGATATATCAGGGAATCAGCCTTATCTGCAGAATGTATACAGTCTAAACAAGATATATCAGGGAATCAGCCTTATCTGCAGAATGTATACAGTCTAAACAAGATATATCAGAGGGAATCAGCCTTATCTGCAGAATGTATACAGTCTAAACAAGATATATCAGGGAGTCAGCCTTATCTGCAGAATGTATACAGTCTAAACAAGATATATCAGGGAGTCAGCCTTATCTGCAGAATGTATACAGTCTAAACAATATATATCAGGGAGTCAGCCTTATCTACAGAATGTATACAGTCTAAACAAGATATATCAGAGGGAATCAGCCTTATCTACAGAATGTATAAAGTCTAAACAATATATATCAGGGAGTCAGCCTTATCTACAGAATGTATACAGTCTAAACAAGATATATCAGAGGGAATCAGCCTTATCTGCAGAATGTATACAGTCTAAACAAGATATATCAGGGATTCAGCCTTATCTGCAGAATGTATACAGTCTAAACAAGGTATATCAGGGAATCAGCCTTATCTACAGAATGTATACAGTCTAAACAAGGTATATCAGGGAATCAGCCTTATCTGCAGAATGTATACAGTCTAAACAAGATATATCAGGGATCAGCCTTATCTGCAGAATGTATACAGTCTAAACAAGATATATCAGGGAATCAGCCTTATCTACAGAATGTATACAGTCTAAACAAGATATATCAGGGAATCAGCCTTATCTGCAGAATGTATACAGTCTAAACAAGATATATCAGGGATTCAGCCTTATCTGCAGAATGTATACAGTCTAAACAAGGTATATCAGGGAATCAGCCTTATCTACAGAATGTATACAGTCTAAACAAGATATATCAGGGAATCAGCCTTATCTGCAGAATGTATACAGTCTAAACAAGATATATCAGGGAATCAGCCTTATCTGCAGAATGTATACAGTCTAAACAAGGTATATCAGGGAATCAGCCTTATCTGCAGAATGTATACAGTCTAAACAAGATATATCAGGGATCAGCCTTATCTGCAGAATGTATACAGTCTAAACAAGATATATCAGGGATTCAGCCTTATCTGCAGAATGTATACAGTCTAAACAAGATATATCAGGGAATCAGCCTTATCTGCAGAATGTATACAGTCTAAACAAGATATATCAGAGGGAATCAGCCTTATCTGCAGAATGTATACAGTCTAAACAAGATATATCAGGGAATCAGCCTTATCTACAGAATGTATACAGTCTAAACAAGATATATCAGGGAGTCAGCCTTATCTACAGAATGTATACAGTCTAAACAAGGTATATCAGGGAATCAGCCTTATCTGCAGAATGTATACAGTCTAAACAAGATATATCAGGAATCAGCCTTATCTACAGAATGTATACAGTCTCAACAAGATATATCAGGGAATCAGCCTTATCTGCAGAATGTATACAGTCTAAACAAGATATATCAGGGAATCAGCCTTATCTGCAGAATGTATACAGTCTAAACAAGATATATCAGGGGAATCAGCCTTATCTGCAGAATGTATACAGTCTCAACAAGATATATCAGGGAATCAGCCTTATCTGCAGAATGTATACAGTCTAAACAAGATATATCAGGGAATCAGCCTTATCTACAGAATGTATACAGTCTAAACAAGATATATCAGAGGGAATCAGCCTTATCTACAGAATGTATACAGTCTAAACAAGATATATCAGGGAATCAGCCTTATCTACAGAATGTATACAGTCTAAACAAGATATATCAGGGAATCAGCCTTATCTGCAGAATGTATACAGTCTAAACAAGATATATCAGGAATCAGCCTTATCTGCAGAATGTATACAGTCTAAACAAGATATATCAGGGAATCAGCCTTATCTGCAGAATGCATACAGTCTAAACAAGATATATCAGGGAATCAGCCTTATCTACAGAATGTATACAGTCTCAACAAGATATATCAGAGGGAATCAGCCTTATCTGCAGAATGTATACAGTCTAAACAAGATATATCAGAGGGAATCAGCCTTATCTGCAGAATGTATACAGTCTAAACAAGATATATCAGGGAATCAGCCTTATCTGCAGAATGTATACAGTCTAAACAAGATATATCAGGGATTCAGCCTTATCTGCAGAATGTATACAGTCTAAACAAGATATATCAGGGAATCAGCCTTATCTGCAGAATGTATACAGTCTAAACAAGATATATCAGGGAATCAGCCTTATCTGCAGAATGTATACAGTCTAAACAAGATATATCAGGGAGTCAGCCTTATCTGCAGAATGTATACAGTCTAAACAAGATATATCAGGGAATCAGCCTTATCTGCAGAATGTATACAGTCTAAACAAGATATATCAGGGAGTCAGCCTTATCTGCAGAATGTATACCGTCTCAACAAGATATATCAGGGAGTCAGCCTTATCTGCAGAATGTATACAGTCTAAACAAGATATATCAGGGAGTCAGCCTTATCTACAGAATGTATACAGTCTAAACAAGATATATCAGAGGAATCAGCCTTATCTACAGAATGTATACAGTCTAAACAAGATATATCAGGGAATCAGCCTTATCTACAGAATGTATACAGTCTAAACAAGATATATCAGAGGAATCAGCCTTATCTGCAGAATGTATACAGTCTAAACAAGATATATCAGGGAATCAGCCTTATCTGCAGAATGTATACAGTCTAAACAAGATATATCAGGGAATCAGCCTTATCTACAGAATGTATACAGTCTAAACAAGATATATCAGGGAATCAGCCTTATCTGCAGAATGTATACAGTCTAAACAAGATATATCAGGGAATCAGCCTTATCTGCAGAATGTATACAGTCTAAACAAGGTATATCAGGGAATCAGCCTTATCTACAGAATGTATACAGTCTAAACAAGGTATATCAGGGAATCAGCCTTATCTGCAGAATGTATACAGTCTAAACAAGATATATCAGGGAATCAGCCTTATCTGCAGAATGTATACAGTCTAAACAAGATATATCAGGGAATCAGCCTTATCTACAGAATGTATACAGTCTAAACAAGATATATCAGGGAATCAGCCTTATCTGCAGAATGTATACAGTCTAAACAAGATATATCAGGGAATCAGCCTTATCTGCAGAATGTATACAGTCTAAACAAGATATATCAGGGAATCAGCCTTATCTGCAGAATGTATACAGTCTAAACAAGATATATCAGCAGCCTTATCTGCAGAATGTATACAGTCTAAACAAGATATATCAGGGAATCAGCCTTATCTGCAGAATGTATACAGTCTCAACAAGATATATCAGGGAATCAGCCTTATCTGCAGAATGTATACAGTCTAAACAAGATATATCAGGGAATCAGCCTTATCTGCAGAATGTATACAGTCTAAACAAGATATATCAGGGAATCAGCCTTATCTGCAGAATGTATACAGTCTAAACAAGATATATCAGGGAATCAGCCTTATCTACAGAATGTATACAGTCTAAACAAGATATATCAGGGAATCAGCCTTATCTGCAGAATGTATACAGTCTAAACAAGATATATCAGGGAATCAGCCTTATCTGCAGAATGTATACAGTCTCAACAAGATATATCAGGGAATCAGCCTTATCTGCAGAATGTATACAGTCTAAACAAGATATATCAGGGAATCAGCCTTATCTGCAGAATGTATACAGTCTAAACAAGATATATCAGAGGGAATCAGCCTTATCTACAGAATGTATACAGTCTAAACAAGATATATCAGGGAATCAGCCTTATCTGCAGAATGTATACAGTCTAAACAAGATATATCAGGGAATCAGCCTTATCTACAGAATGTATACAGTCTAAACAAGATATATCAGAGGGAATCAGCCTTATCTGCAGAATGTATAAGTCTAAACAAGATATATCAGGGAATCAGCCTTATCTGCAGAATGTATACAGTCTCAACAAGATATATCAGGGAATCAGCCGTATCTACAGAATGTATACAGTCTAAACAAGATATATCAGGGAATCAGCCTTATCTGCAGAATGTATACAGTCTAAACAAGATATATCAGGGAATCAGCCTTATCTGCAGAATGTATACAGTCTAAACAAGATATATCAGGGAATCAGCCTTATCTGCAGAATGTATACAGTCTAAACAAGATATATCAGAGGGAATCAGCCTTATCTGCAGAATGTATACAGTCTTAAACAAGATATATCAGGGAATCAGCCTTATCTACAGAATGTATACAGTCTAAACAAGATATATCAGGGAATCAGCCTTATCTACAGAATGTATACAGTCTAAACAAGATATATCAGGGAGTCAGCCTTATCTACAGAATGTATACAGTCTAAACAAGGTATATCAGGGAATCAGCCTTATCTGCAGAATGTATACAGTCTAAACAAGGTATATCAGGGAATCAGCCTTATCTGCAGAATGTATACAGTCTAAACAAGATATATCAGGGAATCAGCCTTATCTGCAGAATGTATACAGTCTAAACAAGATATATCAGGGAATCAGCCTTATCTGCAGAATGTATACAGTCTCAACAAGATATATCAGGGAATCAGCCGTATCTACAGAATGTATACAGTCTAAACAAGATATATCAGAGGGAATCAGCCTTATCTGCAGAATGTATACAGTCTAAACAAGATATATCAGGGAATCAGCCTTATCTGCAGAATGTATACAGTCTAAACAAGATATATCAGGGAATCAGCCTTATCTGCAGAATGTATACAGTCTAAACAAGATATATCAGGGAATCAGCCTTATCTGCAGAATGTATACAGTCTAAACAAGATATATCAGGGAATCAGCCTTATCTGCAGAATGTATACAGTCTAAACAAGATATATCAGGGAATCAGCCTTATCTACAGAATGTATACAGTCTAAACAAGGTATATCAGGGAATCAGCCTTATCTGCAGAATGTATACAGTCTAAACAAGATATATCAGGGAATCAGCCTTATCTGCAGAATGTATACAGTCTAAACAAGATATATCAGGGAATCAGCCTTATCTGCAGAATGTATACAGTCTAAACAAGATATATCAGAGGGAATCAGCCTTATCTGCAGAATGTATACAGTCTAAACAAGATATATCAGGGAATCAGCCTTATCTGCAGAATGTATACAGTCTAAACAAGATATATCAGGGAATCAGCCTTATCTGCAGAATGTATACAGTCTAAACAAGATATATCAGGGAATCAGCCTTATCTACAGAATGTATACAGTCTAAACAAGATATATCAGAGGGAATCAGCCTTATCTGCAGAATGTATACAGTCTAAACAAGATATATCAGGGAATCAGCCTTATCTGCAGAATGTATACAGTCTAAACAAGATATATCAGAGGGAATCAGCCTTATCTGCAGAATGTATACAGTCTAAACAAGATATATCAGGGAATCAGCCTTATCTGCAGAATGTATACAGTCTAAACAAGATATATCAGAGGGAATCAGCCTTATCTGCAGAATGTATACAGTCTAAACAAGATATATCAGGGAATCAGCCTTATCTGCAGAATGTATACAGTCTAAACAAGATATATCAGGGAATCAGCCTTATCTGCAGAATGTATACAGTCTAAACAAGATATATCAGGGAATCAGCCTTATCTGCAGAATGTATACAGTCTAAACAAGGTATATCAGGGAATCAGCCTTATCTGCAGAATGTATACAGTCTAAACAAGATATATCAGGGAGTCAGCCTTATCTGCAGAATGTATACAGTCTAAACAAGATATATCAGAGGGAATCAGCCTTATCTGCAGAATGTATACAGTCTAAACAAGATATATCAGGGAATCAGCCTTATCTGCAGAATGTATACAGTCTAAACAAGATATATCAGGGAATCAGCCTTATCTGCAGAATGTATACAGTCTAAACAAGATATATCAGGGAATCAGCCTTATCTGCAGAATGTATACAGTCTAAACAAGATATATCAGAGGGAATCAGCCTTATCTACAGAATGTAAATAGTCTAAACAAGATATATCAGGGATTCAGCCTTATCTGCAGAATGTATACAGTCTAAACAAGATATATCAGAGGGAATCAGCCTTATCTGCAGAATGTATACAGTCTAAACAAGATATATCAGAGGGAATCAGCCTTATCTGCAGAATGTATACAGTCTAAACAAGATATATCAGGGAATCAGCCTTATCTGCAGAATGTATACAGTCTAAACAAGATATATCAGGGAATCAGCCTTATCTGCAGAATGTATACAGTCTAAACAAGATATATCAGAGGAATCAGCCTTATCTGCAGAATGTATACAGTCTAAACAAGATATATCAGGGAATCAGCCTTATCTGCAGAATGTATACAGTCTAAACAAGATATATCAGGGAATCAGCCTTATCTGCAGAATGTATACAGTCTAAACAAGATATATCAGGGAATCAGCCTTATCTACAGAATGTATACAGTCTAAACAAGATATATCAGGGAATCAGCCTTATCTGCAGAATGTATACAGTCTAAACAAGATATATCAGGGAATCAGCCTTATCTGCAGAATGTATACAGTCTAAACAAGATATATCAGGGAATCAGCCTTATCTGCAGAATGTATACAGTCTAAACAAGATATATCAGGGAATCAGCCTTATCTACAGAATGTATACAGTCTAAACAAGATATATCAGGGAATCAGCCTTATCTGCAGAATGTATACAGTCTAAACAAGATATATCAGGGAATCAGCCTTATCTGCAGAATGTATACAGTCTAAACAAGATATATCAGGGAATCAGCCTTATCTGCAGAATGTATACAGTCTAAACAAGATATATCAGGGAATCAGCCTTATCTGCAGAATGTATACAGTCTAAACAAGATATATCAGGGAATCAGCCCTATCTACAGAATGTATACAGTCTAAACAAGATATATCAGGGAATCAGCCTTATCTGCAGAATGTATACAGTCTAAACAAGATATATCAGGGAATCAGCCTTATCTGCAGAATGTATACAGTCTAAACAAGATATATCAGAGGAATCAGCCTTATCTGCAGAATGTATACAGTCTAAACAAGATATATCAGGGAATCAGCCTTATCTGCAGAATGTATACAGTCTAAACAAGATATATCAGGGAATCAGCCTTATCTGCAGAATGTATACAGTCTAAACAAGATATATCAGAGGGAATCAGCCGTATCTGCAGAATGTATACAGTCTAAACAAGATATATCAGGGAATCAGCCTTATCTGCAGAATGTATACAGTCTAAACAAGATATATCAGGGAATCAGCCTTATCTGCAGAATGTATACAGTCTAAACAAGATATATCAGGGAATCAGCCTTATCTGCAGAATGTATACAGTCTAAACAAGATATATCAGAGGGAATCAGCCTTATCTGCAGAATGTATACAGTCTAAACAAGATATATCAGGGAATCAGCCTTATCTGCAGAATGTATACAGTCTAAACAAGATATATCAGGGAATCAGCCTTATCTGCAGAATGTATACAGTCTAAACAAGATATATCAGAGGGAATCAGCCTTATCTGCAGAATGTATACAGTCTAAACAAGATATATCAGGGAATCAGCCTTATCTGCAGAATGTATACAGTCTAAACAAGATATATCAGAGGGAATCAGCCTTATCTACAGAATGTATACAGTCTAAACAAGATATATCAGAGGGAATCAGCCTTATCTACAGAATGTATACAGTCTAAACAAGATATATCAGGGAAAGCCTTATCTGAATGTATTAAACTTTGTATAAAGCAAAGGCAGAATAAAAAGAGAATAGAGAAAAAAATGTTTAGAAGGCAACTGATTCCGACATTCACCAACAAAAACGAAAAATAAATTGTCAGACTGCGACTCAGCTGTAACAAATGCTGAGACTCAATAACCACTTCTATTCATGTACTGCCGTCAAGAACAACTCACTGAAAATAATGATTCTAAATGTCACACACACCAAACAGACAACTGAATTGCCATATTCCTCATATAAGCCCCTCGGGCAGCTTGAAGGAGTGATGTGTGTGTTCGTCTGTCTGAAATACATGCCCTCACCTCACATATACACACGCACAGACGTGTGTGCATGCGTGCTTGCGTCTGTGCTGCTCACACAGTGGTTTGGATGACATGAATTGTAAATGTGTTGTTTTTGATGAATAAATCATTAGACAAACAGTACAAGATTTATGGTTACCGTTTTGAGACAGAGAGGAATCACATCTCACGCTTCACACCTGTTCAGTACACACACACACACACACACACACACACACACACACACACACACACACACACACACACACACACACACACACACACACACACACACACACACACACACACACACACACACACACACACACACACACACACACAGCCCCAATCTCAGGTGTTAAACATTAATCTGTGGTTGCAACGATGCCGCGCACAAATAGACCAATTAGCCCAAATAAATAACTGAATAATAATTGTTCTGGAGCCTCGAGGGGAGAGGAGAACATTAGGTTGTCATTTATAATGACTTTAACAATCCATGACAAGGAGAGGAGAACATCAGGTTGTCATCTATAATGACAAGGAGAGGAGAACATCAGGTTGTCATCTATAATGACAAGGAGAGGAGAACATCAGGTTGTCATCTATAATGACAAGGAGAGGAGAACATCAGGTTGTCATCTATAATGACAAGGAGAGGAGAACATCAGGTTGTCATCTATAATGACAAGGAGAGGAGAACATCAGGTTGTCATCTATAATGACAAGGAGAGGAGAACATCAGGTTGTCATCTATAATGACAAGGAGAGGAGAACATCAGGTTGTCATCTATAATGACAAGGAGAGGAGAACATCAGGTTGTCATCTATAATGACAAGGAGAGGAGAACATCAGGTTGTCATCTATAATGACAAGGAGAGGAGAACATCAGGTTGTCATCTATAATGACAAGGAGAGGAGAACATCAGGTGTCATCTATAATGACAAGGAGAGGAGAACATCAGGTTGTCATCTATAATGACAAGGAGAGGAGAACATCAGGTTGTCATCTATAATGACAAGGAGAGGAGAACATCAGGTTGTCATCTATAATAACAAGGTTGTCATCTATAATGACAAGGACAAGGAGAAGAGAACATCAGGTTGTCATCTATAATGACAAGGAGAGGAGAACATCAGGTTGTCATCTATAATGACAAGGAGAGGAGAACATCAGGTTGTCATCTATAATGACAAGGAGAGGAGAACATCAGGTTGTCATCTATAATGACAAGGAGAGGAGAACATTAGGTTGTCATCTATAATGACAAGGAGAGGAGAACATCAGGTTGTCATCTATAATGACAAGGAGAGGAGAACATCAGGTTGTCATCTATAATGACAAGGAGAGGAGAACATCAGGTTGTCATCTATAATGACAAGGAGAGGAGAACATCAGGTTGTCATCTATAATGACAAGGAGAGGAGAACATCAGGTTGTCATCTATAATGACTTTAACAATCCATGACAAGGAGAGGAGAACATCAGGTTGTCATCTATAATGACAAGGAGAGGAGAAGATCAGGTTGTCATCTATAATGACAAGGAGAGAGAACATCAGGTTGTCATCTATAATGACAAGGACATCAGGTTGTCATCTATAATGACAAGGAGAGAGAACATCAGGTTGTCATCTATAATGACAAGGAGAGGAGAACATCATGTTGTCATCTATAATGACAAGGAGAGGAGAACATCATGTTGTCATCTATAATGACAAGGAGAGGAGAACATCAGGTTGTCATCTATAATGACAAGGAGAGGAGAACATCAGGTTGTCATCTATAATGACAAGGAGAGGAGAACATCAGGTTGTCATCTATAATGACAAGGAGAGGAGAACATCAGGTTGTCATCTATAATGACAAGGAGAGGAGAACATCAGGTTGTCATCTATAATGACAAGGAGAGGAGAACATCAGGTTGTCATCTATAATGACAAGGAGAGGAGAACATCAGGTTGTCATCTATAATGACAAGGAGAGGAGAACATCAGGTTGTCATCTATAATGACAAGGAGAGGAGAACATCAGGTTGTCATCTATAATGACAAGGAGAGGAGAACATCAGGTTGTCATCTATAATGACAAGGAGAGGAGAACATCAGGTTGTCATCTATAATGACAAGGAGAGGAGAACATCAGGTTGTCATCTATAATGACAAGGAGAGGAGAACATCAGGTTGTCATCTATAATGACAAGGAGAGGAGAACATCAGGTTGTCATCTATAATGACAAGGAGAGGAGAACATCAGGTTGTCATCTATAATGACAAGGAGAGGAGAACATCAGGTTGTCATCTATAATGACAAGGAGAGGAGAAGATCAGGTTGTCATCTATAATGACAAGAGAGGAAAACATCAGGTTGTCATCTATAATGACAAGGACAGGAGAACATCCATGACACATCTTCTCTCTTGTGGAGGGGGGTTCTGAAGCCTGCAGTGTCCTCTACTTCTACTGGCATCTCTCTCTCTCTCTCTCTCTCTCTCTCTCTCTCTCTCTCTCTCTCTCTCTCTCTCTCTCTCTCTCTCTCTCTCAGCCTTGGCCAGTCGATGTGTCTGTCAGTCTCTCTCCTGTTCTCTCCTCTCCCCTCCTCTCCCCTCCTCTCCCCTCCTCTCCTGTCCTCTCATCTCCCCCTATTTCACAAATTAATTAACACAGGCAATCACTGCAAAGGCGCTTGCTGTCAAACACGACAATGGCTTCTGATTTTCATCTTACTCCCCCCTGTCTCACACACTCAATGCCCCCCCCCCTCCCCCACGCACATTTCCTGTCCTCTTCTCCTCCTAAACAAAAGCCACCCCCCCCACGCCATTTCCTGTCCTCTTCTCCTCCTAAACAAAAGCCACCTCCACCTCATTTAACCACCACTGTCATCATCTTCAATATTCCTCGTTAGGATTGCATAGAGAAAGGGGCCATTTTAAACGCCTATGAAATGTGAGATTGTTAATTTAAGTGAGAATTAATTAGGCTCCTTTATCTCTCTTGACCCGACGTGATATTCCGCCTCGTAACATATCGGAGGCAGCCGGTTAATTGCACTGAGAGTACCGGGAGGATAACGGGAGAGGCACTGGGTGCTAATGAGAACAATTAAGCACCAGGTACCGTACAACGTACTATACAGTGCACTTGTTTTGACCAGGGTTCATAGGGTAGTGCACTATATTCCCTATACAGTGCCATTTGGGACGGGGACTACTCCAACCTGCTTCTGACTGACTTGTTTTGACAAAGGGAGCATTACTGTGATTAGACAGATACACACCTCCTGATAGGCTGGTATGAGTCATATAAAGAGCATGATAAACTAAACCTCCTGATATGCTGGTATGAGTCATATAAAGAGCATGATAAACTAAACCTCCTGATATGCTGGTATGAGTCATATAAAGAGCATGATGAACTAAACCTCCTGATAGGCTGGTATGAGTCATATAAAGAGCATGATGAACTAAACCTCCTGATAGGCTGGTATGAGTCATATAAAGAGCACGATGAACTAAACCTCCTGATAGGCTGGTATGAGTCATATAAAGAGCATGATGAACTAAACCTCCTGATATGCTGGTATGAGTCATATAAAGAGCATGATAAACTAAACCTCCTGATATGCTGGTATGAGTCATATAAAGAGCATGATGAACTAAACCTCCTGATAGGCTGGTATGAGTCATATAAAGAGCATGATAAACTAAACCTCCTGATATGCTGGTATGAGTCATATAAAGAGCATGATAAACTAAACCTCCTGATATGCTGGTATGAGTCATATAAAGAGCATGATGAACTAAACCTCCTGATAGGCTGGTATGAGTCATATAAAGAGCATGAACTAAACCTCCTGACCTTAGGCTGGTATATGTCATATAAAGAGCATGATGAACTAAACCTCATGATAGGCTGGTATGAGTCATATAAAGAGCATGATAAACTAAACCTCCTGATAGGCTGGTATATGTCATATAAAGAGCATGATAAACTAAACCTCATGATAGGCTGGTATGAGTCATATAAAGAGCATGATAAACTAAACCTCCTGATAGGCTGGTATGAGTCATATAAAGAGCATGATAAACTAAACCTCCTGATAGGCTGGTATGAGTCATATAAAGAGCATGATAAACTAAACCTCCTGATAGGCTGGTATGAGTCATATAAAGAGCATGATAAACTAAACCTCATGATAGGCTGGTAGGAGTCATATAAAGAGCATGATGAACTAAACCTCCTGATAGGCTGGTATGAGTCATATAAAGAGCATGATGAACTAAACCTCCTGATAGGCTGGTATATGTCATAAAAGAGCATGATGAACTAAACCTCCTGATAGGCTGGTATGAGTCATATAAAGAGCATGATAAACTAAACCTCCTGATAGGCTGGTATGAGTCATATAAAGAGCATGATAAACTAAACCTCCTGATAGGCTGGTATATGTCATATAAAGAGCATGATAAACTAACCCTCCTGATAGGCTGGTATGAGTCATACAAAGAGCATGATGAACTAAACCTCCTAATAGGCTGGTAGGAGTCAGGTACTATATATTCAGTATATCTATATATCTATATATCTATATATACACTGCTCAAAAAAATAAAGGGAAAACTTAAACAACACAATGTAACTCCAAGTCAATCACACTTCTGTGAAATCAAACTGTCCACTTAGGAAGCAACACTGATTGACAATACATTTCACATGCTGTTGTGCAAATGGAATAGACAACAGGTGGAAATTATAGGCAATTAGCAAGACACCCCCAATAAAGGATTGGTTCTGCAGGTGATAACCACAGACCACTTCTCAGTTCCTATGCTTCCTGGCTGATGTTTTGGTCACTTTTGAATGCTGGCGGTGCTTTCACTCTAGTGGTAGCATGAGACGGAGTCTACAACCCACACAAATGGCTAAGGTAGTGCAGCTCATCCAGGATAGCACATCAATGCGAGCTGTGGCAAGAAGGTTTGCTGTGTCTGTCAGCGTAGTGTCCAGAGCATGGAGGCGCTACCAGGAGACAGGCCAGTACATCAGGAGACGTGGAGGAGGCCGTAGGAGGGCAACAACCCAGCAGCAGGACCGCTACCTCCGCCTTTATGCAAGGAGGAGCAGGAGGAGTACTGCCAGAGCCCTGCAAAATGACCTCCAGCAGGCCACAAATGTGCATGTGTCTGCTCAAACGGTCAGAAACAGACTCCATGAGGGTGGTATGAGGGCCCGATCCACAGGTGGGGGTTGTGCTTACAGCCCAACACCGTGCAGGACGTTTGGCATTTGCCAGAGAACACCAAGATTGGCAAATTCGCCACTGGCGCCCTGTGCTCTTCACAGATGAAAGCAGGTTCACACTGAGCACATGTGACAGACGTGACAGTCTGGAGACGCCGTGGAGAACGTTCTGCTTCCTGCAACATCCTCCAGCATGACCGGTTTGGCGGTGGGTCAGTCATGGTGTGGGGTGGGGTGGCATTTCTTTGGGGAGCCGCACAGCCCTCCATGTGCTCGCCAGAGGTAGCCTGACTGCCATTAGGTACCGAGACCCCTTGTGAGACCATATGCTGGTGCGGTTGGCCCTGGGTTCCTCCTAATGCAAGACAATGCTAGACCTCATGTGGCTGGAGTGTGTCAGCAGTTCCTGCAAGAGGAAGGCATTGATGCTATGGACTGGCCCGCCCGTTCCCATGACCTGAATCCAATTGAGCACATCTGGAACATCATGTCTCGCTCCATCCACCAACACCACGTTGCACCACAGACTGTCCAGGAGTTGGCGGATGCTTTAGTCCAGGTCTGGGGGAGATCCTTCAGGAGACCATCCGCCACCTCATCAGGAGCATGCCCAGGCGTTGTAGGGAGGTCATACAGGCACGTGGAGGCCACACACACTACTGAGCCTCATTTTGACTTGTTTTAAGGACATTACATCAAAGTTGGATCAGCCTGTAGTGTGGTTTTCCATGTTCATTTTGAGTGTGACTCCAAATCCAGACCTCCATGGGTTGATAAATTTGATTTCCATTGATCATTTTTGTGTGATTTTGTTGTCAGCACATTCAACTATGTAAAGAAAAAGTATTTAATAAGAATATTTAATTCATTCAGATCTAGGATGTGTTATTTTAGTGTTCCTTTATTTTTTTGAGCAGTGTATTATATCATGGAACACAATCTGTACTATCAACTGGTTATATTATATCATGGAACACACTAATATCAACTGGTTATATTATATCATGGAACACAATCTGTACTATCAACTGGTTATATTATATCATGGAACACAATCTGTACTATCAACTGGTTATATTATATCATGGAACACAATCTGTACTATCAACTGGTTATATTATATCATGGAACACAATCTGTACTATCAACTGGTTATATTATATCATGGAACACACTAATATCAACTGGTTATATTATATCATGGAACACACTAATATCAACTGGTTATATTATATCATGGAACACAATCTGTAATATCAACTGGTTATATTATATCATGGAACACAATCTGTACTATCAACTGGATATATTATATCATGGAACACACTAATATCAACTGGTTATATTATATCATGGAACACACTAATATCAACTGGTTATATTATATCCTGGAACACAATCTGTACTATCAACTGGTTATATTATATCATGGAACACAATCTGTACTATCAACTGGTTATATTATATCATGGAACACAATCTGTACTATCAACTGGTTATATTATATCATGGAACACAATCTGTACTATCAACTGGTTATATTATATCATGGAACACATGGAACACATGGAACACAATCTAATTGTAACATAAAACACACTGTTCTAACAGGGCACACACACTGACTTCAAATGCAGACACCCTTTAAATGCACACACAATCACTTTGTGAAAACCCACTTAGTCCAGGCTACACTATGTATAGTATAGTACCCTGGCTTCCCTGCCTCCCGATCCAACGGCTGTGTCCCAAATGGCTCCATCACTATGTATAGTATAGTACCCTGGCTCCTATCACTATGTATAGTATAGTACCCTGGCTCCTATCACTATGTATAGTATAGTACCCTGGCTCCTATCACTATGTATAGTATAGTACCCTGGCTCCTATCACTATGTACAGTATAGTATAGTATAGTACCCTGACTCCTATCACTATGTTTATCCCTGTCTCCTCCCGATCCAACGGATGTGTCCCAAATGGCTCCTATCACTATGAGGTGGAATACTTTTCACTATGATACGGATAGTACCCTGCAAATCACTATGTATAGATAGTACCCTGGCTTCTATCACTATGTATAGTATAGTATAGCCTGGCTCCTATCACTATGTTATTCATGTCCTATCAACTGGTTATATTATAGTATCGAATCACTAAATATAACGCAGGCATCACTGGTGTATAGTTCCCCTGGCTCCTATCACTATGTCGTTTATAGTACCCTGGATCACATGTAATATAACCCTGACTCCTATCACTATGATAGCATGTACAGCTGTGTCCTATCAACTGTGTTATATCATGTACCAACTGCACACTATGTATGTATAGTATCAACTGGCTTATATTATATCATGGAACACAATCTGGCTACTATCAACTAATAGTATATATGGAACTTCCCTCACTATCAACATATATTATATCATGGCTCCTATCACTATGTATAGTATAGTATAGTACCCTGAATCACTATGTATAGTAGAGTACACAACTCATCATATGTAACATAGCAAACCACTGACTCTAACTAGTATAGTATAGCACACACAGAGCTGACTTCAAATGCAGACACCCTTTAAGGCACAGAGCAGACACTTTGATGAAAGACCCACTCCTATCACTATGTAACAGTATAGTATAGTACCAGGCTGACACTATGTATAGTATAGTACCCTGGCTTCCCTGAACCCGATCAACAGTGTCCCAAATGGCTCCTATCACTATGTACCAGTATAGTACCCTGGCTCCTATCACTATGTATAGTATAGTACCCTGGTTTCCCCTGTCTCCCGATCCAACGGATGTGTCCCAAATGGCTCCGATAACTATGAGGTGGAATACTTTTGACCAGGACACGGAGGCACTCTATAGGCCATAGGGGGGCATAAAGGACCCAGCCTGCATCACAAAAGCCCTAGGTGGCCAGGAGACATGTTTTTTTCATGTCCTTTGTTTCCGCTCCAATCGTGCTTTACTAAATCAAACGCAGCACAATGCATTTCCCCCTGCAGTCGTTTATTCACTCTGGGCTGGACAACATTAATAAAACAACCTTTCAGTGAGGCAGAGTGCAGCTGTGTGTGTGTGTGTGTGTGTGTGTGTGTGTGTGTGTGTGTGTGTGTGTGTGTGTGTGTGTGTGTGTGTGTGTGTGTGTGTGTGTGTGTGTGTGTGTGTGTGTGTGTGTGTGTGTGTGTTGTGCTAAAGAGAGCAGGGCAGGGGAGGAGGCTGATTAAAGCTTTTAAACACTTCCCTCCATCAACACCTCCACCACCACAGAACAGAACGGACCAGAACAGAACGGACCAGACCAGAGCAGAACAGAGCAGAGCAGAGCAGCGCAGAACAGAGCAGAGCAGAGCAGAACAGAGCAGAGCAGAACAGAGCAGAGCAGAACAGAGCAGAGCAGAGCAGAACAGAGCAGAGCAGAACAGAGCAGAGCAGAGCAGAACAGAACGGACCAGAACAGAACAGACCAGACCAGAGCAGAACAGAGCAGAGCAGAGCAGAACAGAACGGACCAGAACAGAACAGACCAGACCAGAACAGAGCAGAGCAGAACAGAGCAGAGCAGAGCAGAGCAGAGCAGACAGAACAGAGCAGAGCACAGAGCAGAGCAGAAGAACAGAGCAGAGCAGAGCAGAAGAACAGAGCAGAGCAGAGCAGAACAGAACAGACCAGAACAGAACGGACCAGACCAGAGCAGAACAGAGCAGAGCAGAACAGAACAGACACGGACCAGAACAGAACGGACCAGACCAGACAGAACAGAGCAGAGCAGAACAGAACAGACCAGACCTAACAGAACAGAGCAGAAGAACAGAACACAGAACAGAACAGAACAGAACAGAACAGAACAGAAGACAGAACAGAGAACAGAACAGACCACAGAACAGAACAGAACAGAACGGACCAGACCAGAGACAGAACAGAACAGAACAGAACAGAACAGAGCAGAACAGAACAGAGCAGAACAGAACAGAACAGAGCAGAACAGAACAAACCAGAACAGAACAGAACAGAACACCTACCAGAACAGAACACAGACAGAACCTAACAGAACAGAACAGAGCAGAACAGAACAGAGCAGAACAGAGCAGAACAGAACAGACCAGAACAGAACAGAACAGAACAGAGCAGAACAAAACAGAGCAGAACAGAACAGAACAGAGCAGAACAGAACAGAACAGAACAGAACAGAGCAGACCAGAACAGACAGACCAGAACAGAGCAGACCAGAACAGAACAGAGCAGACCAGAACAGAGCAGACCAGAACAGAGCAGACCAGAACAGAGCAGACCAGAACAGAACAGAGCAGACCAGAACAGAGCAGACCAGAACAGAGCAGACAGCGCAGAACAGAGCAGACAGAACAGAACAGACAGACCAGACATACCAGAGCAGAGACAGAACAGAACAGAACAGAGCAGACCAGAACAGAACAGACAGAACAGAACAGACCAGAACAGAGCAACGCTTCGACAGAACAGAGCAGAGCAGCGCAGAACAGAGCAGACCAGAACAGAGCAGACAGAGCAGACAGAACAGAGCAGACCAGAACAGAACACAGAACAGAGCAGACCAGAACAGAGCAGACCAGAACAGAACAGAGCAGACCAGAACAGAGCAGACAGAACAGAGCAGAGCACGCAGAACAGACCAGACAGAACAGAACAGACAGACCAGAGCAGAACAGAGCAGACCAGAGCATACCAGAGCAGAGCAGAGCAGAACAGACAGAACAGAACAGAACAGACCAGAGCAGAAGAGCAGAGCAGACAGAACAGACCAGACAGAAGACCAGAGCAGAACAGAGCAGAGCAGAACAGACAGGACAGAGCAGAACAGAGCAGAACAGAGCAGAGCAGAACAGAACAGAACAGAACAGACAGAGCAGAGCAGAGCAGAACAGAGCAGAGCAGAGCAGAACAGAACAGAACAGAACAGAGCAGGACAGAGCAGACCAGAGCAGAGCAGAGCAGACAGAACAGAACAGAACAGAACAGAGCTACAGAGCAGACCAGAGCAGAACAGAGCAGGACAGAACAGAGCAGAACAGACCAGAGCAGACCAGAGCAGAGCAGAGCAGACTAGAGCAGACCAGAACAGAACAGACAGAACAGACCAGACAGAACAGAACAGAGGTGCAATGAGGCAGGCTATAAGGCTATAGGGCTTTGTTTTAGGATGCTGAGAACACAGACACTTTCTTTCCTTCTTGTTTGTCTTCGTTTTAGAACACAGACACCTACTGACAGAAACAGAATATGTGGCATCAATATTATTCAGACACATGTATTCTGCTGACAACATTTACTCCACATTGTCAATAGAAACACTTTGGTCATAAAGTCAGTCTTGTGAGTTTGTCATGACTGACTTGAGGGTTGAGTTGTGAGTTTGTCATGACTGACTTGAGGGTTGACAATACCCACTAACACAGGATACACAGCTGTGTGGATTGCTCTCTATCCAATCCGAGAACACAGACACCTACTACCACAGAACACAGACACCTACTACCACAGAACACAGACACCTACTACCACAGAACACAGACACCTACCACCACAGAACACAGACACCTACCACCACAGAACACAGACACCTACTACCACAGAACACAGACACCTACTACCACAGAACACAGACACCTACCACCACAGAACACAGACACCTACCACCACAGAACACAGACACCTACCACCACAGAACACAGACACCTACCACCACAGAACACAGACACCTACTACCACAGAACACAGACACCTACTACCACAGAACACAGACACCTACCACCACAGAACACAGACACCTACTACCACAGAACACAGACACCTACTACCACAGAACACAGACACCTACCACCACAGAACACAGACACCTACTACCACAGAACCTACTACCACAGAACACAGACACCTACTACCACAGAACACAGACACCTACTACCACAGAACACAGACACCTACCACCACAGAACACAGACACCTACCACCACAGAACACAGACACCTACCACCACAGAACACAGACACCTACCACCACAGAACACAGACACCTACCACCACAGAACACAGACACCTACTACCACAGAACACAGACACCTACTACCACAGAACACAGACACCTACTACCACAGAACACAGACACCTACTACCACAGAACACAGACACCTACTACCACAGAACACAGACACCTACCACCACAGAACACAGACACCTACTACCACAGAACACAGATACCTACTACCACAGAACACAGACACCTACCACCACAGAACACAGACACCTACCACCAGAGAACACAGACACCTACTACCACAGGACACAGACACCTACCACCACAGAACACAGACACCTACCACCACAGAACACAGACACCTACTACCACAGAACACAGACACCTACTACCACAGAACACAGACACCTACCACCACAGAACACAGAACCTACAGAACACAGACACCTACTACCACAGAACACAGACACCTACTACCACAGAACACAGACACCTACCACCACAGAACACAGACACCTACTACCACAGAACACAGACACCTACTACCACAGAACACAGACACCTACCACCACAGAACACAGACACCTACCACCACAGAACACAGACACCTACTACCACAGAACACAGACACCTACCACCACAGAACACAGACACCTACCCACAGAACACAGACACCTACTACCACAGAACACAGACACCTACCACAGAACACAGACACCTACTACTCAGAACACAGACAGTGAGACAGACCTGCCCAGCAGCGCAGCGGATCTGACTGTGTTTTGACTTGAGAACAATGTACATATTACCAAAGCTTACTTTGGATATTTACAATATTAAGATAATAAGAATCAAAATTGTCAACAGGACAACAGTAACAACAATAACCAAGGGTCAAAATAACCATACATTCAACAATAACAAGAAGTATACAGTAGAGGACATGTGTAGGTTGACTGGTCTGTCAGACACTGTCCCTCATCTTATGTCAGGCAGCGATGTAGTGCGCTGCCACCCCACAGCTCTCTGTGTCCTCTCCCAACAGGACGGGTAGTCTACTCTCATCAGAGGGGTCTTTAAAGCCTTGAATAAGGGTTTCACATTTGGGGAAATGTCACTCTCTAATTGTTTTATATTTTTTCAATTTTGTCAGGAAATGCAACTCTCAGGTTCTGCTGTTGTGCAGTGGTTGCACAGCCTTTCCTCTACAGGGAGCCAGGTTTTACTGTGTCTACCCTTCTCAATGTCAAGGCTGTGCTCACTGAGCCTGTACTTTGTCAAGGTTTTTCTAAGGTTGTTATTAGTAACCATGGTCAAATAGTTAGCTACAGTGTACTATCGATTTAGGGCCAGATAGCACTGCATTTTGCTTTGTGTTTGTGCTTCTGTTTCCCAATAAGCAATGTAGTTTTGTTTTGACTGTGTTGTAATTTGGTTTATTCTGATTGATTGGATGTTCTGGTCCTGAGGCTTCAGTGTGTTAGTAGAACAGGTTTGTGAACTCAGCCCCAGGACCAGCTGGATGAGGGGAATGAGGCTTCAGTGTGTTAGTAGAACAGGTTTGTGAACTCAGCCCCAGGACCAGCTGGATGAGGGGAATGAGGCTTCAGTGTGTTAGTAGAACAGGTTTGTGAACTCAGCCCCAGGACCAGCTGGATGAGGGGAATGAGGCTTCAGTGTGTTAGTAGAACAGGTTTGTGAACTCAGCCCCAGGACCAGCTGGATGAGGGGAATGAGGCTTCAGTGTGTTAGTAGAACAGGTTTGTGAACTCAGCCCCAGGACCAGCTGGATGAGGGGAATGAGGCTTCAGTGTGTTAGTAGAACAGGTTTGTGAACTCAGCCCCAGGACCAGCTGGATGAGGGGAATGAGGCTTCAGTGTGTTAGTAGAACAGGTTTGTGAACTCAGCCCCAGGACCAGCTGGATGAGGGGAATGAGGCTTCAGTGTGTTAGTAGAACAGGTTTGTGAACTCAGCCCCAGGACCAGCTGGATGAGGGGAATGAGGCTTCAGTGTGTTAGGAGAACAGGTTTGTGAACTCAGCCCCAGGACCAGCTGGATGAGGGGAATGAGGCTTCAGTGTGTTTTAGAACAGGTTTCTCAAACCAGCTGGATGAAATGATCTTTCAGTGTTTTTAAAATGAGTGGATATTGGCCTATTTCTGCCCTGCCAGCTGGATTATTTGTGAGGCTTTTGTTGGAACATGTTTGAGAATCTTACAGAACTCTGGATGAGGGTTTCAATGAGGCTTTGTCCCATTTAGTGAAACTTGTTTTGAACTGGAGCCCCAGGACCAGCTGGATGAGGGGAACTGGTTCAATGACACATTCAATTGGTTTTGGGCAAATTTTAATGATATGAGAGGGGGTCACTGTATTTTAGATGTTTCCAAAACTTAATGGCTCTTTCTTGGGTTTTTAAAATGAGTGTATATTGGCCTATTTCTGCCCTGCATGCATTATTTGTAGTTTTCCTCTGGACATGTAGGAGAATCTTACAGAACTCTGCATGCAGGGTTTCAATGGGGTGTTTGTCCCATTTGGTGAAATCTTGTTTTGCAAGTGGACCCCACACCATGAAGTGCAACTGGTTCAATGACACATTCAATTCGTTTTGGGCAAATTTTAATAGCTATTTCAATTTCAACTTGTTGTTTAATGGTGTAGAATGCCCTGCGTGCTTCTCCCCCCCCCCTCTCTCTCTGTTTTAAAGTAAGGTCCTGCTCCCATCCTCCTTTGTGTCTTGTCTGTGTTTGATGGAGAGGGTGACGATGGGTCCAGAGCCTCAGAGCCAGGGGATAACAGGCTTTAATAAAGCCAGGGATCGATTGACAGACCCGGGGAGGGAGGGCTGTTCTCTTTTCCTTTTCATTAAAACCCTCCACCTCCCCTTCCTGTTCTGTCAGTCTTCTCCACATTGTCAGCTCTCTTCAATTCCTCTACCAAATCATCTGTTCTCCTGCTATACAACAGCCCTTTCTCTTTTTGGGCTGTTTTGTGTTCCTGTGTTGAATTGTGTTGTACTTAAAGGAAATGTGCACATACTGGTAACAGTGCATACACACGCACGCACGCACACACCACACGCACGCACGCACGCACGCACACACACACACACACACACACACACACACACACACACACACACACACACACACACACACACACACACACACACACACACACACACACACACACACACACACACACACACTATATTTTCCAACCACAAGCTATCCTTTCCAATCTCTCAGGCATTCAGGTACGTTAGTCTCCCACAATGATTGGGAAAAATTGTAATGACTGGTTTTAATTGAATTTTTATAGAACTAAACATTATCCAGAGCAACTTCATTATCAAAATATAAACTCACTGAGTCATCCCAAATGGCACCCTAGTCCCTATATAGTACACAACTGTTGACCAGGGCCCATAGGGGAATATGGTACCGTTTGGGTCAGAACCTCTCTGTCGTCCCTGACGACGTCCCCACAGAACCTTCTGTCGTCCCTGACGAGGTCCCGACAGAACTCTACATCATGTTGAGACGTCCCACAATGAAACAGAAACCAGAACATCATTTCTTCAAAGGCCTGTTCTGTCTCTACCTGACGAACGTCCCCAGCAATATAGTCCTGTATTGAGGACAATGACCCCTAGAATGGAGCGGGAGGCTTCCCCGGTGACGTTATGAAACTGTAGTGAAAATAAAGTCAAAGGTCCTCAATAAGTCCTATATTCCATCTGCCCTCATTCAGAAACATAGTACCTACTCAAACAGAGTTGGGATCAATTTCACTTCAATTCAGTCAATTCAGGAAGTAAACTGAAATTCCAATTCTTGAATTTAATGGGTTTGAAATGGAATTGACCCCAACGCCTTATTCTTCCAAGATGATATTGTATTGGTCCTGGCTCATAGCAAGCGTCACTAGGCTAGCAATATAGTCCTGTATTGAGGGCTACAATGACAGTTAGAATATTGAGTAACTGAGGCTACAAGCAGTTAGATGTATGAAACTACAAGTAGTAAAAACTAAAGTCAAAGGTCTGGTCTCAATAAGTTAGCTATATTCCATCTGCCTACATTCAGTCAGTACCTAGGCTACAAACAGAATTAGCTCACTGGGCTACAATTCAGTTAGCTGTATTGGTTACTAGGCTACAATGACAGTTAGCTGTATTGGTTACTAGGATACACGTCAGTTAGGTATTGGTTACGAGGATACATGTCAGTTAGCTGTATTGGTAACTAGGCTACATGTCAGTTAGATGTATTGTTAGTAGGCTACATGACAGTTAGCTGTTATGTATTGGTTAAGGCTACACGTCAAGTTAGCTGTATTTATGTCTTATAGCATTACTAGGCTACACGTCAGTTAGCTGTATAACAGGCTAATCAGTTAGCTGTATTGGTTACTAGGCTACACGTCAATTAGCTGTAGGTTAAGTAAACTGAAGCTGTATTGGTTACTAGGTATTGGTTACTAGGCTACATGACAGTTAGCTGTATTGGTTACTAGGCTATTTAGCTGTATTGGTTTGAATATGGAATTGACTAGGCTACATGCAATTAGCTGTATTCTTCCAAGATTAGCTGTATTGTTATTGGTCCTGGCTGTATTGGTTACAGGCTACATGTCAAGCTGTATTGGTTACTAGGCTACATGTCAGTTAGCTGTATTGGTTACTAGGCTACACGTCAGTTAGCTGTATTGGTTACTACTAGGCTACATGACAGTTAGCTGTATTGGTTACTGGGCTACACATCAGTTAGCTGTATTGGTTACTAGGCTACATTTAGCTGTATTGGTTACTAGTTAGCTGTATTGGTTACTAGGCACGTCAGTTAGCTGTATTGGTTACTAGGCTATCAGTTAGCTGTATTGGTTACTAGGATACACGTCTGTAGTTAGCATACACCTTACTGACTGACATGTCAGTTAGCTGTATTGGTTACTAGGCTACACGTCAGTTAGCTGTATTGGTTACTAGGCTACATGTCAATTAGCTGTATTGGTTACTAGGCTACATGTCAGTTAGCTGTATTGGTTACTAGGCTACACGTCAGTTAGCTGTATAGGTTATGTCTTATAGTACCAGGCTACATGTCAGTTAGCTGTATTGGTTACTAGGATACACGTCAGTTAGCTGTATTGGTTACGAGGATACATGTCAATTAGCTGTATTGGTTACTAGACTACATGTCAGTTAGCTGTATTGGTTACTAGGCTACACGTCAGTTAGCTGTATAGGTTATGTCTTATTGTACCAGGCTACATGTCAGTTAGCTGTATTGGTTACTAGGCTACACGTCAGTTAGCTGTATTGGTGTACTAGGCTACATGACAGTTAGCTGTATTGGTTACTAGGCTACACGTCAGTTAGCTGTATTGGTTACTAGGCTACACGTCAGTTAGCTGTATTGGTTACTAGGATACACGCAGTTAGCTGTATTGTTTACTCGGCTACATGTCAGTTAGCTGTATTGGTTACTAGGCTACACGTCAATTAGCTGTATTGGTTACTAGGCTACATGTCAGTTAGCTGTATTGGTTACTAGGCTACACGTCAGTTAGCTGTATTGGTTACTAGGCTACACGGCTACTCAGTTAGCAGTTAGCTGTATTGGTTACTAGGATACACGTCAGTTAGCTGTATTGTTTACTCGGCTACACATGTCAGTTAGCTGTATTGGTTACTAGGCTACACGTCAGTTAGCTGTATTGTTTACTCGGCTACATGTCAGTTAGCTGTATTGGTTACTAGGCTACACGTCAGTTAGCTGTATTGGTTACTAGGATACACGTCAGTTAGCTGTATTGTTTACTCGGCTACATGTCAGTTAGCTGTATTGTTTACTCGGCTACATGTCAGTTAGCTGTATTGGTTACTAGGCTACACGTCAGTTAGCTGTATTGTTTACTCGGCTACATGTCAGTTAGCTGTATTGGTTACTAGGCTACACGTCAGTTAGCTGTATTGGTTACTAGGATACACGTCAGTTAGCTGTATTGGTTACTAGGCTACATGTCAGTTAGCTGTATTGGTTACTAGGATACACGTCAGTTAGCTGTATTGGTTACTAGGCTACACGTCAGTTAGCTGTATTGGTTACTAGGCTACACGTCAGTTAGCTGTATTGGTTACTAGGCTACACGTCAGTTAGCTGTATTGGTTACTAGGCTACACGTCAGTTAGCTGTATTGGTTACTAGGCTACACGTCAGTTAGCTGTATTGGTTACTAGGATACACGTCAGTTAGCTGTATTGGTTACTAGGCTACACGTCAGTTAGCTGTATTGGTTACTAGGATACACGTCAGTTAGCTGTATTGGTTACTAGGCTACATGTCAGTTAGCTGTATTGGTTACTAGGATACACGTCAGTTAGCTGTATTGGTTACTAGGATACACGTCAGTTAGCTGTATTGGTTACTAGGCTACACGTCAGTTAGCTGTATTGGTTACTAGGCTACATGTCAGTTAGCTGTATTGGTTACTAGGATACACGTCAGTTAGCTGTATTGGTTACTAGGCTACACGTCAGTTAGCTGTATTGGTTACTAGGCTACACGTCAGTTAGCTGCATTGGTTATGTCTTATAGCACTAGGCTACATGACAGTTAGCTTCTATCATATCACATGAGTATAACATGAACATGAGTACAGGACAGATCTAGACTGGTGGACAGACACTGGTGGAGTACAGGACAGATCTAGACTGGTGGACAGACACTAGTGGAATATAGGACAGATCTAGACTGGTGGACAGACACTAGTGGATGTCTCTCTAGTTCTTGGAGGAGAGGAGAGGATGGTGACAGTGACTCAGGTTTGGGCAGCCCTAGTGGGGCTAAGCAGTCCCCTGGTGTCCCCTGCAGAATTAAAGAGGCTGTGTGTCTCTGAGGGACAGTGACAGGAAATCTCACTCAGATCACAGACAGAACACTGATTACATCTGATATGTGCATCTCCTCTCCTCCTCTCTCTCCTCTCCTCTCCTCTCCTCTCCTCTCCTCTCCTCTCCTCTCCTCTCTCCTCTCATCTCCTCTCCTCCTTCTCTCTGCTCCTCTCCTCCCTCTCCTCTCTGCTCTCCTCTCCTCCCTCTCCTATCCTCTCCTCTCCTCTCCTCTCCTCATCTCCTTTCCTCCTCGCTCCTCCGCTCTTCCTTCTCCTCTCCTCTCCTTCTCTCTGCTCCTCTCCTCTCCGCTCCGCTCCTCTCTCCTCCTCCTCTCCTCTCTCATACACAGTGTCATTGTTTTGTCTAGACTATACGTGGAGGCACTTCTCTTGCCATCAGTTCTGAAACAGGGACCTTTCTCTACGCCTGGCTTGTCATTGTCCAAGAGCATCAGAGGAAAAAGACAGAGTTAAAGGAAGGAATGATCATCCCAAATACAGCAACAGGACTCCAGGGAACAGTAACCTCTAGATGAAGGGGCCCGGGAGAGGGGGAGGGTACCACACAGATATAACTGCCACTGCCCTAGGTTTCAAACATGGTGAGTTGGGCATAGGAACACTGGGATGGGGAGAGAAAGCTTGGAGACGGCTTGGTATGGCTGCATCACCACTTGGTATGGCTGCATCACCACTTGGTATGGCTGCATCACCACTTGGTATGGCTGCATTACCACTTGGTATGGCTGCATCACCACTTGGTATGGCTGCATTACCACTTGGTATGGCTGCATCACCACTTGGTATGGCTGCATTACCAGGGTATGGCTGCATTACCACTTGGTATGGCTGCATTACCACTTGGTATGGCTGCATCACCACTTGGTATGGCTGCATCACCACTTGGTATGGCTGCATCACCACTTGGTATGGCTGCATCACCACTTGGTATGGCTGCATTACCACTTGGTATGGCTGCATCTGCCACTTGGTATGGCTGCATATTATTGCATTACCACTTGGTATGGCTGCATTACCACTTGGTATGGCTGCATTACCACTTGGTATGGCTGCATTGCCACTTGGTGGCTGGCTGCATCACCACTTGGTATGGCTGCATTACCACTTGGTATGGCTGCATTACCACTTGGTATGGCTGCATTACTTGGTATGGCTGCATCACAGCATCTCAGCTCGGTATGGCTGCATTACCACTTGGTATGGCTGCATAACCACTTGGTATGGCTGCATTACCACTTGGTATGGCTGCATTACCACTTGGTATGGCTGCATTACCACTTGGTATGGCTGCATTACCACTTGGTATGGCTGCATTACCACTTGGTATGGCTGCATTACCACTTGGTATGGCTGCATTACCACTTGGTATGGCTGCATCACAGCTTGGTATGGCTGCATCACCACTTGGTATGGCTGCATTACCACTTGGTATGGCTGCATTGCCACTTGGTATGGCTGCATCTCAGCTCGGTATGGCTGCATCACCACTTGGTATGGCTGCATAACCACTTGGTATGGCTGCATTACCACTTGGTATGGCTGCATTACCACTTGGTATGGCTGCATCACCACTTGGTATGGCTGCATTACCACTTGGTATGGCTGCATTACCACTTGGTATGGCTGCATCACCACTTGGTATGGCTGCATTACCACTTGGTATGGCTGCATCACCACTTGGTATGGCTGCATTACCACTTGGTATGGCTGCATTACCACTTGGTATGGCTGCATCACCACTTGGTATGGCTGCATCACCACTTGGTATGGCTGCATTACCACTTGGTATGGCTGCATTACCACTTGGTATGGCTGCATTACCACTTGGTATGGCTGCATCACCACTTGGTATGGCTGCATCACCACTTGGTATGGCTGCATTACCACTTGGTATGGCTGCATTACCACTTGGTATGGCTGCATCACCACTTGGTATGGCTGCATTACCACTTGGTATGGCTGCATTACCACTTGGTATGGCTGCATCACCACTTGGTATGGCTGCATTACCACTTGGTATGGCTGCATTACCACTTGGTATGGCTGCATCACACTTGGTATGGCTGCATCACCACTTGGTATGGCTGCATTACCACTTGGTATGGCTGCATTACCACTTGGTATGGCTGCATCACAGCTTGGTATGGCTGCATCACCACTTGGTATGGCTGCATTACCACTTGGTATGGCTGCATTACCACTTGGTATGGCTGCATCACACTTGGTATGGCTGCATCACCACTTGGTATGGCTGCATAACCACTTGGTATGGCTGCATTACCACTTGGTATGGCTGCATTACCACTTGGTATGGCTGCATCACCACTTGGTATGGCTGCATTACCACTTGGTATGGCTGCATTGCCACTTGGTATGGCTGCATCACAGCTTGGTATGGCTGCATCACAGCTTGGTATGGCTGCATCACAACTTGGTATGGCTGCATCACAACTTGGTATGGCTGCATCACAGCTTGGTATGGCTGCATTACCACTTGGTATGGCAACTTCTTGGCATCCGACCACAAGGCGCTACAGAGGGTAGTGCGTACGGCCCAGTACATCACTGGGGCCGATCTCCCTGACATCCAGGACCTCTATACCAGGCGGTGTCAGAGGAAGGCCCTAAAAATTGTCAAAGACTCCAGCCCCCTAAGTCATAGCTCTTCTCTCTGCTACCACAGGGGAAGTGGTACCGATGCACCAAGTCTGGAACCAACAGGACCCTGAACAACTTCTACCCCCAATCCATAAGACTGCTAAATAGTTAGTTAAATAGTTAACCAATCCATAAGACTGCTAAATAGTTAGTTAAATAGTTAACCAATCCATAAGACTGCTAAATAGTTAGTTAAATAGTTAACCAATCCATAAGACTGCTAAATAGTTAGTTAAATAGTTAACCAATCCATAAGACTGCTAAATAGTTAGTTAAATAGTTAACCAATCCATAAGACTGCTAAATAGTTAGTTAAATAGTTAACCAATCCATAAAATTGCTAAATAGTTAGTTAAATAGTTAACCAATCCATAATACTGCTGAATAGTTAGTTAAACAGTTAACCAATCCATAAAATTGCTAAATAGTTAGTTGAATAGTTAACCAATCCATAAAATTGCTAAATAGTTAGTTGAATAGTTAACCAATCCATCAATTGCTAAATAGTTACTTGAATTAACCAATCCATAAAATGCTAAATAGTTAGTTAAATAGTTAACCAATTAATACTGCTAAATAGTTCATTGAATAGTTAACTCAATAGATACCAGGACTCTGCCCTTTTTAGACTCATCACTTCACTGTGTATACCATGTTATCATTACTCAGTACCCCGTTGTCTGTCACTTTATTCCAGTTATTATTGACTCATCATACTACCTCAATATAGCCATGTTATTATTGACTCAGTACTCGTACCCTGTGTTTATAGCCATGTTATTATTGACTCAGTACTCATACCCTGTGTGTATAGCCATGTTATTATTGACTCAGTACTCGTACCCTGTGTATATAGCCATGTTATTATTGACTCAGTACTGTACCCTGTGTTTATAGCCATGTTATTATTGACTCAGTACTCATACCCTGTGTATATAGCCATGTTATTATTGACTCAGTACTGGTACCCTGTGTATATAGCCATGTTATTATTGACTCAGTACTCGTACCCTGTGTTTATAGCCATGTTATTATTGACTCAGTACTGGTACCCTGTGTATATAGCCATGTTATTATTGACTCAGTACTCGTACCCTGTGTTTATAGCCATGTTATTATTGACTCAGTACTCATACCCTGTGTATAAAGCCATGTTATTATTGACTCAGTACTCGTACCCTGTGTATAAAGCCATGTTATTATTGACTCAGTACTCATACCCTGTGTATAAAGCCATGTTATTATTGACTCAGTACTCGTACCCTGTGTATATAGCCATGTTATTATTGACTCAGTACTCGTACCATGTGTATATTATTGACTCAGTACTCGTACCCTGTGTATATAGCCATGTTATTATTGACTCAGTACTCGTACCCTGTGTATATAGCCATGTTATTATTGACTCAGTACTCGTACCCTGTGTATAAAGCCATGTTATTATTGACTCAGTTCTCATACCCTGTGTATATAGCCATGTTATTATTGACTCAGTACTCGTACCCTGTGTATAAAGCCATGTTATTATTGACTCAGTACTCGTACCCTGTGTATAAAGCCATGTTATTATTGACTCAGTTCTCGTACCCTGTGTATATAGCCATGTTATTATTGACTCAGTACTCGTACCCTGTGTATAAAGCCATGTTATTATTGACTCAGTACTCGTACCCTGTGTAAATAGCAAAGTTATTGTTACTCATTGTGTATTTATTATTACTTTTATTATTACTTGTTTTACTTTTCTATTATTTCTCTATTTTCTTGTTCTCTGTATTGCTGGGAAGGACTGTAGTAATTAAGCATTTCACTGTTGGTCTACACCTGCTGTCTACTAATAAACATGTGACAAATAAAATGTAATTAGATTTGATTTGAAAGCGAGAAAGAGTTACTGTTTTGGTTTGAGGCTAGGAACTGTTTCAGGCACAAACTGTCCTACAGAGTGGCTGGGTTTGAGGGGGGTTACTATTTCGGTCTCTATCTGGGCTGGGTATGAAGTTACTGTTTCAGTCTAACAGGGCTGGGTATGAAGTTACTGTTTCAGTCTCTAACTGGGCTGGGTATGAAGTTACTGTTTCAGTCTCTAACTGGGCTGGGTATGAAGTTACTGTTTCAGTCTCTAACTGGGCTGGGTATGAAGTTACTGTTTCAGTCTCTAACTGGGCTGGGTATGAAGTTACTGTTTCAGTCTCTAACTGGGCTGGGTATGAAGTTACTGTTTCAGTCTCTAACTGGGCTGGGTATGAAGTTACTGTTTCAGTCTCTAACTGGGCTGGGTATGAAGTTACTGTTTCAGTCTCTAACAGGGCTGGGTATGAAGTTACTGTTTCAGTCTCTGTTTCAGTCTCTATCTGGCCTGGGTGAAGTAACTGGGCTGGGGGGGTGTGAAGTTACTGTTTCAGTCTCTAACTGGGCTGGATATGAAGTTACTGTTTCAGTCTCTAACTGGGCTGGGTATGAAGTTACTGTTTCAGTCTCTAACTGGGCTGGGTATGAAGTTACTGTTTCAGTCTCTAACTGGGCTGGGTATGAAGTTACTGTTTGAGTCTCTAACTGGGCTGGGTATGAAGTTACTGTTTCAGTCTCTAACTGGGCTGGGTATGAAGTTACTGTTTCAGTCTAACAGGGCTGGGTATGAAGTTACTGTTTCAGTCTAACAGGGCTGGGTATGAAGTTACTGTTTCAGTCTCTATCTGGGCTGGGTATGAAGTTACTGTTTCAGTCTAACAGGGCTGGGTATGAAGTTACTGTTTCAGTCTCTAACTGGGCTGGGTATGAAGTTACTGTTTCAGTCTCTAACTGGGCTGGGTATGAAGTTACTGTTTCAGTCTCTAACTGGGCTGGGTATGAAGTTACTGTTTCAGTCTCTATCTGGGCTGGGTATGAAGTTACTGTTTCAGTCTCTAACTGGGCTGGGTATGAAGTTACTGTTTGAGTCTCTAACTGGGCTGGGTATGAAGTTACTGTTTCAGTCTCTAACTGGGCTGGGTATGAAGTTACTGGTATGAAGTTACTGTTTCAGTCTCTAACAGGGCTGGGTATGAAGTTACTGTTTCAGTCTCTAACTGGGCTGGGTATGAAGTTACTGTTTCAGTCTCTAACTGGGCTGGGTATGAAGTTACTGTTTGAGTCTCTAACTGGGCTGGGTATGAAGTTACTGTTTCAGTCTCTAACTGGGCTGGGTATGAAGTTACTGTTTCAGTCTCTAACTGGGCTGGGTATGAAGTTACTGTTTCAGTCTCTAACTGGGCTGGATATAAACAGAGGGGTGTGTTGGTCTCTGACAGGGCTGTGTAACTGGGGTGGTTAGAGGAGGGGTATTGTAGGGTAACAGAGAGGTGTGTTGGTCTCTGACAGGGCTGTGTATCTGGACCACACTAATCTGGTTGATCCCCTCCATGTGACAGTCAGCTGTTTCTACTGTCACATCCACACAGAATGTAGGATTTGTCCTACTATACACCACAGCAATGTCTGTCCCCACTGATGCAGCGCTCTCCTTTCTCTCTCTTCCATTCCTAACCCCCTCTCTCCCCCCTCTCATTTCTCTCTCTTCCATTCCTAACCCCCTCTCTCCCCCCTCTCATTTCTCTCTCTTCCATTCCTAACCCCCTCTCTCCCCCCTTTCATTTCTCTCTCTTCCATTCCTAACCCCCTCTCTCCCCCCTCTCCTTTCTCTCTCTTCCATTCCTAACCCCCTCTCTCCCCCTCTCTCCCCTCTTCCCCTCTCCCCCCCCTCTCATTTCTCTCTCTTCCATTCCTAACCCCCTCTCTCCCCCCTCTCATTTCTCTCTCTTCCATTCCTAACCCCCTCTCTCCCCCCTCTCATTTCTCTCTCTTCCATTCCTAACCCCCTCTCTCCCCCCTCTCATTTCTCTCTCTTCCATTCCTAACCCCCTCTCTCCCCCCTCTCATTTCTCTCTCTTCCATTCCTAACCCCCTCTCTCCCCCCTCTCCTTTCTCTCTCTCTCCATCCTTGTATTCTCTCTCTCTCTCTCTCCTCTCTCTCTCTCTCTCTCTCCTCTCTCTCTCTCTCTCTCCTCTCTCTCTCTCTCTCTCTCTCTCTCTCTCTCTCTCTCTCTCTCTCTCTCTCTCTCTCTCTCTCTCTCTCTCTCTCTCTTTGATACAGACAGTGCAGAAGAGATAGACAGAGATGGTCAGAGTACAATAGAAAGTGCTGAGAGGAGCTGGTGTTTGAACATAGAGCCCTGGTTTAAAGAGCTGATTGTGATATATTTCTGATGTAGTGAATGGAGGTTGCAGACCATGGCTGTGTGCTGTATGGCCTATTAACAGTGGTGTACTGCAGACTTCACTTCATGCTGAGGTGGGAATGAACAGCATTCACAATCTACACCTATCTAGCCTAGACGCTCTTTACAAACAACTATATTTTGAAAAAGCCAAGCAGTTTGGAGTGTGTATGGTGTGAGTGTGGGCTTTTTGGTGGGATAGTTTTTTGGGTTGTTGTTATTGAGTGTGTGTGTGTGTGTGTGTGTGTGTGTGTGTGTGTGTGTGTGTGTGTGTGTGTGTGTGTGTGTGTGTGTGTGTGTGTGTGTGTGTGTGTGTGTGTGTGTGTGTGTGTGTGTGTGTGTGTGTGTGTGCGTTGTGTATTTCAGAGAGCAAGAGGTTGTTCTTGTGTGTACATGTACATACTACTGTGTCTCTACTCTCTGACCTGTGTGTCTCTACTCTCTGACCTGTGTGTCTCTCTACCTGACCTGTGTGTCTCTACTCTCTGACCTGTGTGTCTCTGACCTGTGTGTCTCTACTCTCTGACCTGTGTGTCTCTACTCTCTGACCTGTGTGTCTCTGACCTGTGTGTCTCTCTCTCTGACCTGTGTCTCTACTCTCTGACCTGTGTGTCTCTACTCTCTGACCTGTGTGTCTCTACTCTGACCTGTGTGTCTCTGACCTGTGTGTCTCTACTCTCTGACCTGTGTGTCTCTACTCTCTGACCTGTGTGTCTCTACTCTCTGACCTGTGTGTCTCTCTACTCTCTGACCTGTGTGTCTCTCTACTCTCTGACCTGTGTGTCTCTCTCTGACCTGTGTGTCTCTGACCTGTGTGTCTCTCTACTCTCTGACCTGTGTGTCTCTACCCTCTGACCTGTGTGTCTCTCTACTCTCTGACCTGTGTGTCTCTACTCTCTGACCTGTGTGTCTCTACTCTCTGACCTGTGTGTCTCTACTCTCTGACCTGTGTGTCTCTCTACTCTCTGACCTGTGTGTCTCTACTCTCTGACCTGTGTGTCTCTACTCTCTGACCTGTGTGTCTCTACTCTCTGACCTGTGTGTCTCTACTCTCTGACCTTTGTCTCTACTCTCTGACCTGTGTCTCTCTACTCTCTGACCTGTGTGTCTCTCTACTCTCTGACCTGTGTGTCTCTACTCTCTGACCTGTGTGTCTCTCTCTGACCTGTGTGTCTCTCTACTCTCTGACCTGTGTGTCTCTCTACTCTCTGACCTGTGTGTCTCTACTCTCTGACCTGTGTGTCTCTCTACTCTCTGACCTGTGTGTCTCTACTCTCTGACCTGTGTCTCTCTACTCTCTGACCTGTGTGTCTCTCTACTCTCTGACCTGTGTGTCTCTCTACTCTCTGACCTGTGTGTCTCTTCTCTCTGACCTGTGTGTCTCTACTCTCTGACCTGTGTGTCTCTCTCTCTCTGACCTGTGTGTCTCTCTAGACCTGGTGTCTCTCTAGACCTGTGTGTCTCTTCTCTAAAGGGAGAGGGGAAGAGAGAGAGGGGAAGAGAGAGGGAGAGAGATGGAAAGAGAGATGGAGAGAGAGAGAGAGAGACAGAGAGAGAGAGAGAGAGAGAGAGACAGAGACAGAGAGAGAGAGAGAGAGAGAGAGAGAGAGAGAGAGAGAGAGAGAGAGAGAGAGAGAGAGAGAGAGAGAGAGAGAGAGAGAGACAACAACCGTGCTGTTGGATTCATGCTTCGTTGTATAAAACTGTGTGCTCTGGTTGTCTGTTGTTCATCCTAGTGGTGTAGCAGAGCAAGGAGAATATGTCTGCCTCCCAAATGCTACCCTAACTCCTGAATACTTCACTCCCTTAGGACTACAACCCATTGAGCTCTGGTCAACAGTAGTGAACTAAACTCAGCAAAAAAAGAAACGTCCCTTTTTCAGGACCCTGTCTTTCAAAAATAATTCATAAAAATCCAAATAACGTCACAGATCTTCATTGTAAAGTGTTTAAACACTGTTTCCCATGCTTGTTCAATGAATCATAAACAATTGATGAACATGCACCTGTGGAACGGTCGTTAAAACACTAACAGCTTACAGACGGTAGGCAATTAAGGTCACAGTTATGAAAACTTACGACACTAAAAAGTCCTTTCTACTGACTCTGAAAGACACCAAAAGAAAGATGCCCAGGGTCCCTGCTCATCTGCGTGAACGTGCCTTAGGCATGCTGCAAGGAGGCATGAGGACTGCAGATGTGGCCAGGGAAATAAATTGCAATGTCCATACTGTGAGACGCCGAAGACAGCGCTACAGGGAGACAGGATGGACAGCTGATCATCCTCGCAGTGGCAGACCACGTGTAACACCTGCACAGGATCGGTACATCCGAACATCATACCTGCGGGACAGGTACAGGATGGCAACAACAACTACCAGAGTTACACCAGGAACGTACAATCCCTCCATCAGTGCTCAGACTGTCTGCAATGTTTTAAAAAAAATGTCACCTTTATTTAACCAGGTAGGCAAGTTGAGAACAAGTTCTCATTTACAATTGCGACCTGGCCAAGATAAAGCAAAGCAGTTCGACACACACAACAACACAGAGTTACACATGGAGTAAAACAAACATACAGTCAATAATACAGTAGAAACAAGTCTATATAAGATGGGAGCAAATGAGGTGAGATAAGGGAGGTTAAGGCAAAAAAAGGCCATGGTGGCGAAGTAAATACAATATAGCAAGTCAAACACTGGAATGGTAGATTTGCAGTGGAAGAATGTGCAAAGTAGAAATAGAAATAATGAGGTGCCAATGAGCAAAATAAATAAATAAATTACAGTAGGGAAAGAGGTAGTTGTTTGGGCTAAATTATAGGTGGGCTATGTACAGGTGCAGTAATCTGTGAGCTGCTCTGACAGCTGGTGCTTAAAGCTAGTGAGGGAGATAAGTGTTTCCAGTTTCAGAGATTTTGTAGTTAGTTCCAGTCATTGGCAGCAGAGAACTGCAAGGAGAGGCGGCCAAAGAAAGAATTGGTTTTGGGGGTGACCAGAGAGATATACCTGCTGGAGCACGTGCTACAGGTGGGTGATGCTATGGTGACCAGCGAGCTGAGATAAGGGGGACTTTACCTAGCAGGGTCTTGTAGATGACATGGAGCCAGTGGGTATGAAGCGAGGGCCAGCCAACGAGAGCGTACAGGTCACAATGGTGGGTAGTATATGGGGCTTTGGTGACAAAACGGATGGGACTGTGATAGACTGCACACAATTTGTTGAGTAGGGTATATTGGAGGCTATTTTGTAAATGACATCGTCAAAGTAGAGGATTGGTAGGATGGTCAGTTTTACGAGGGTATGTTTGGCAGCATGAGTGAAGGATGCTTTGTTGCGAAATAGGAAGCCAATTCTAGATTTAACTTTGGATTGGAGATGTTTGATGTGGGTCTGGAAGGAGAGTTTATAGTCTAACCAGACACCTAGGTATTTGTAGTTGTCCACGTATTCTAAGAGCCGTCCAGAGTAGTGATGTTGGACAGGCGGGCAGGTGCAGGCAGCGATTAGTTGAAGAGCATGCATATAGTTTTACTTGTATTTAAGAGCAATTGGAGGCCACAGATAGAGAATTGTATGGCATTGAAGCTTGCCTGGAGGTTAGTTAACACAGTGTCCAAAGAAGGGCCAGAAGTATACAGAATGGTGTCATCTGCGTAGAGGTGGATCAGAGACTCACCAGCAGCAAGAGCGACATCATTGATGTATACAGAGAAGAGAGTCGGTCCAAGAATTGAACCCTGTGGCACCCCCATAGAGACTGCCAGAGGTCCGGACAGCAGACTCTCCGATTTAACACACTGAACTCTATCAGAGAAGTTGTTGGTGAATCAGGCGAGGCAATCATTTGAGAAACCAAGGCTGTCGAGTCTGCCGATGAGGATGTGGTGATTGACAGAGTCGAAAGCCTCGGCCAGATTTATGAATACGGCTGCACAGTAATATTTCTTATCGATGGCGGTTAAGATATCGTTTAGGACCTTGAGCGTGGCTGAGGTGCACCCATGACCAGCTCTGAAACCAGATTGCATAGCAGAGAGGGTATGGTGAGATTCGAAATGGTCGGTAATCTGTTTGTTGACTTGGCTTTCGAAGACCTTAGAAAGGCATGGTAGGATAGATATAGGTCTGTAGCAGTTTGGGTCAAGAGTGTCCCCCCCTTTGAAGAGGGGGATGACCGCAGCTGCTTTCCAATCTTTGGGAATCTCGGACGACACGAAAGAGAGGTTGAACAGGCTAGCAATAGGGGTGGCAACAATTTTGGCAGATAACTTTAGAAAGAACGGGTCCAGATTGTCTAGCCCGGCTGATTTGTAGGGGTCCAGATTTTGCAGCTCTTTCAGAACATCAGCTGACTGGATTTGGGAGAAGGAGAAATGGGGAAGGCTTGGGCGAGTTGCTGTGGGGGGTGCAGTGCTGTTGACCGGGGTAGGGGTAGCCAGGTGGAAAGCATGGCCAGCCGTAGAAAAATGCTTATTGAAATTCTCAATTGTAGTGGAAAATAATAATAGGCAATAGGCCGAGAGAGGCTGGACAGAGGGCTTGTAGGCATCACTGGCAACAATGTCACCTATGGGCACAAACCCACAGTCGCTGGACCAGACAGGACTGGCAAAAATTGCTCTTCACTGACGAGTCTCTCTATATATATATATATATCATCAGGGTCTCAGTACATCCATCTGCAGTACATAGACCCCTCCACCTCAGCAGAATGGCTGGGTTGAAGTCTGGCTAGAAAAGGCTTGGCCTGCACAAAAGACACACACGCTCACTACGACACACACAAACACGTGCAAACGCACATCCACACACCTACACCAGTGTCCCCAGTAGCACATGCTCCATGGCCAGACCCAAAAGAGGTATTTTGTTTTTCAGAGCTCCTGCTTCAGGGACCAATGAGAAAGTAGAGCGGGGAGCCAGATGTGATCAAGTTGCACATGGCAACTGTCAGATCCAATAGAATCTCACGCTGTCAACTCCTGTCCAATCAAACCTCTCAGCTCCCGTCTGTCCCCCAGAGAGACAAGGAGTCCTTTAGAGGAAACAAGGTGAGCCCTCCAGTCTATACTAAAGGTCGACCGATTAATCGGAATGGCCGATTAATTAGGGCTGATTTCAAGTTTTCATAACAATCGGTAATCTACATTTTTGGACACCTATTCTGGCCGATTACATTGCAATCCATGAGGAGACAGTGGCAGGCTGACTACCTGTTACACGAGTGCAGTAGCCAAGGTAAGTTGCTAGCTAGCATTAAACTTATCTTATAAAAAACAATCTTAACATAATCACTAGTTACCTACACATGGTTGATGATATTACTAGTTTATCTAGCTTTTCCTGTGTTGCATATAATCAATTCGATGCCTGTTCGATACCATCGAATCACAGCCTACTTCGCCAAACGGGTGATGATTTAACAAGCGCATTCGCGGAAAAAGCACTGTCGTTGCACCAACGTACCTAATCATAAACATCAATGCCTTTCTTAAAATCAATACATAAGTATATATTTTTAAACCTGCATATTTAGTTAATATTGCCTGCTAACATGAATTTCTTTTAACTAGGGAAATTGTCACGTCTCTTGCGTTCTGTGCAACAGAGTCAGGGTATATGCAGCAGTTTGGGCCGCCTAGCTCGTTGCGAACTTTGTTTCTTCCTAACACCGTAATTAATTTGCCAGAATTTTACATAATTATGACATAACATTGAAGATTGTACAATGTAACAGTAATATTTAGACTTAGGGATACCGCCCGTTCAATGAAATACAGAACGGTTCCTTTATTTTAATGAAAGAATAAACATTTTGTTTTCGAAATGATAGATATTATAATTAAGTCTATGATTTGATAGAGCAGTCTGACTGAGCGGTGGTAGGCAGCAGCAGGCTCATAAGCATTCATTCAAACAGCACTTTCCTGCGTTTGCCAGCAGCTCTTAGCAATGCTGAGAAGCACAGCTCTGTTTATGACTTCAAGCCTATCAACTCCCGAGATTAGGCTGGCAATACTAAAGTGCCTATAAGAACATCCAATAGTCAAAGGTATATGAAATACAAATGGTATAGAGAGAAATAGTCCTATAATTCCTATAATAACTACAACCTAAAACTTCTTACCTGGGAATATTGAAGATTCATGTTAAAAGGAACCACCAGCTTTCATATGTTCTCATGTTCTGAGCAAGGAACTGAAACGTTAGCTTTCTTACATGGCACATATTGCACTTTTACTTCTCCAACACTTTGTTTTTGCATTATTTAAACCAAATTGAACATGCTTCATTATTTACTTGAGACTAAATAGATTTTATTTATATATTATATTAAGTTAAAATAAAAGGGTTCATTCAGTATTGTTGTAATTTTTTATTACAAATATGTATATATTTTTTAAAAATCGGCCGATTAATAGGTATTGGCTTTTTTGGTCCTCCAATAACTGGTATCGGCGTTGAAAATCATAATCGGTCGACATCTAGTCTGTCCTCTAACACAATGCACTCAACAGGCATCACTGACCCCAGAGAACACAGGCCAAGGTGACAAGGTGAGCCAAACTGAGCCAAGCTAAGGTGAGCCAAGCTAATGAGCGCCAAGCTGAGCGAAGCTAAGGTGAGCCAAGCTGAGCCAAGCTAAGGAGCCAGCCAAGCTGAGCCAAGCTGAGCCAAGCTAAGGTGAGCCAAGCTGAGCCAAGCTAAGGTGAGCCAAACTGAGCCAAGCTAAGGTGAGCCAAGCTGAGCCAAGGTAGGTGAACCAAACTGAGCCAAGCTAAGGTGAGCCAAGCTAAGGAGATCCAAGCTGAGCCAAACTAAGGAGAGCCAAGCTGAGCCAAGCTAAGGAGAGCAATAGGAGCTCTAGCCAATGAGCATCAGCCACTCACCAGTTGAGTGACAGCTAGCAATATGTACACAGAGCAGAGAGAGACAGCAATGACATGGTGCATGTATCTGCACATAAGCAAAAATAAATCGTTGCACATTTCTAAAATAAAAACTGAAATATCACATTTACATTAGTATTCAGACTCAGTATTTTGTTGAAGTTAACTAGCACCTTCAGCAGCGATTACAACGTCGTGTTTTCTTGGGTATGATACTACCAGCTTGGCACAACTGTATTTGGGGAGTTTCTCTCATTCTTCTCTGCAGATCCTCGAAAGTTCTGACAGGTTGGATGGGGAGCGTCACTGCACAGCTATTTTCAGATCGGGTTCAAGTCTGGACTATAGCTGGGCCACTCAAGGATATTGAGAAACTTGTCCTGAAGCCACTCTGTGTTGTCTTGGCTGTGTGTTTAGGGTCGTTGTCCTGTTGGAGGGTGAACCTTCGCCCCAGTCTGAGGTCCTGAGCGCTCTGGAACAGGTTTTCATCAAGGATCTCTTTGTACTTTGCTCTGTTCATCTTCCCCTCGATCCTGACTAGTTTCCCAGTCCCTGTCGCTGAAAAACATCCCCACAGCATGATGCTGCCACCACCATGTGTCACCGTAGGGATGGTGCCAGGTTTCTCCAGACGTGATGCTTGGCATTCAGGCCAAAGAGTTCAATCTTGGTTTCATCAGACCGGAGAATCTTGATTCTCATGGTCTGAGAGTCCTTCTTTTGGAAAACCCCAAGGTTGCTGCCATGTGACTTTTACTGAGGAGTGCCTTCTGTCTGGCCACTTTACCATAAAGGCCTTATTGGTGGAGTGCTGCAGAGATGGTTGTCCTTCTGGAAAGTTCTCCCATCTCCATAGAGGAAGTCTGGAGCTCTGTCAGAGTGACCATCGGGTTCTTCGTCACCTCCCAAACCAAGGCCCTTCAATGATTGCTCAGTTTGGCCGGGCGGCCTGCTCTAGGAAGAGTCTTGGTGGTTCCAAACTTCTTCCATTTAAGAGGCCACACATTTAAGAGGCCACTGTGTTCCATTTAAGAGGCCACACATTTAAGAGGCCACACATTTAAGAGGCCACTGTGTTCCATTTAAGAGGCCACTGTGTTCCATTTAAGAGGCCACTGTGTTCCATTTAAGAGGCCACTGTGTTCCATTTAAGAGGCCACTGTGTTCCATTTAAGAGGCCACTGTGTTCCATTTAAGAGGCCACTGTGTTCCATTTAAGAGGCCACTGTGCTCTTAGGGACCTTCAATGCTGAGGAAATGTTTAGGTTCCCTTCCCCAGATCTGTGCCTCAACACAATGCCGTCTCAGATTTCGACCTCATAGCTTGGTTTTCTGCTCTGACATGCACTGTCAACTGTGGGACCGTATATAGACAGGTGTGTGCCTTTCCTAATCATGTCCAATCAATTGAATTTACCACATGTGAACTCCAATCAAGTTGTAGATATAGAGTACATAGAGTACACTGAGTACACTGTACATATAGAGTACACTGAGTACACTGTACATATAGAGTACACTGAGTACACTGTACATATAGAGTACACCGAGTACACTGTACATATAGAGTACACTGAGTACACTGTACATATAGAGTACACCGAGTACACTGTACATATAGAGTACACCGAGTACACTGTACATATAGAGTACACTGAGTACACTGTACATATAGAGTACACCGAGTACACTGTACATTGTACATATAGAGTACACCGAGTACACTGTACATATAGAGTACACCGAGTACACTGTACATATAGAGTACACTGAGTACACAGGACATATAGAGAGCACTGAGTACACTGTATATATAGAGTACACTGACTACACCAAACATTAGCAAGGTGTTGCTAATACTCACTTATTCAGGACCCTCCTCCTTTTGCCCTCAGAACAGCCTCA
>NW_026277406.1:15000-17500 GCF_023373465.1 Oncorhynchus keta | reverse complement strand
TCTCCCCCATCCCTTTCCTCTCCTCTTCCTCTCCTATCTCTCTGCTCCCTCTCCTATCGCTCTCCCCCATCCCTCTCCTATCTCTTTGCTCCCTCTCCTATCTCTCTCCCATTATCCCTCTCCTCGCCCCCTCTCCTATCTCTCTCCCCTCCCTCTCCTATCTCTCTCCCCGATCCCTCTCCTATCTCTCTCCCCTTATCACTCTCCTCGCCCCCTCTCCTATCTCTATCTCTATCCCCTTATCCCTATCCTATCTCTCTCCCCCTATCCTCTCTCCTATCTCTCTCCCCCTATCCCTCTCCTCTCCTATCTCTCTCCCCTTATCACTCTCCTCACCCCTCTCCTATCTCTATCCCCTTATCCCTCTCCTATCTCTCTCCCCCTATCCTTCTCCTATCTCTCCCTCTCCTTCCCCCTATCCCTCTCATATCTCTTTCCCCCCCTATCCCTCTCCCCCCTATCCTTCTCCCTCTCTCTCCCTCTCCTATCTCTCCTATCTCGCTCCTCCTATCCCTATCCTCTCCTATCTCTCTCCCCCTATCCCTCTCCTTGCCCCCTCTCCTATCTCTCTCCCCTTATCCCTCTCCTATCTCTCTCCCCTCCTCTCCCCTCCTATCCCTCTCCTCTTCTTTCCCATCCCTCTACCTCTCTCCTCTTCCTCTCTCCGTCTTCCTCTCCTCTTCTCTCCTACCTTGGCAGATTGATTACACTGTTTACCGACTGACTTAATATGGTGTTGTTGTTGAGAGAATTTAAGTCTCGCCTCCAGCATATATATTATATCTCTCTCTCTCTCCTTCCTCCTCCTCCTCCCTACTTCCCTCCTTCTCCTCCTCCCCTAGTTCCCTCTCCTTCCATCCTCCCTACTTCCCTCCTTCTCCTCCTACCTTCTCCTCCTCCCTACTTCCCTCTCCTTCTCCTCCTCCCTCCTCATCCTCCCTACTTTCTTCATTCTCCTCCTCCCTTCTCCTCCTTCCTTCTCCTCCTCCCTACTTCCCCTCCTCCTTCCCTCTCCTCCCTACTTCCCTCCTCCTTCTCCTTCTTCCTCTCCTTCTCCTCCCCTCCTCCTCACTACTTCCTCCTCCTCCCTTCTTCCCTCCTTCTCCTTCCTCTCCCTCTCCTCCTCCCTACTTCCCTCCTTCTCCCTTCTTCCCTCCTCCTCTCCTTCCTCCTTCCCCTCATCCCTACTTCCCTCCTCCCTTCTTCCCTCCTCCCTCCCTACTTCCCCCTTCTCCTCCTCCCTCTCCTCCTCCCTCCCTTCTTCCCTCCTCCCTCTCATCCCTACTTCCCTCCTCCCCTTCTTCCCCTCCTCTCCTCCCTACTTCCCTCCCCCTTCTTCCCTCCTCCCCTTCTCCCTCCTCCCTTCTTCCCCTCCTCCTCCTCCCCTTCTTCCCCTCCTTCTCCTCCTCCCTACTTCCCTCCTTCTTCCTCCTCCCTCCTCCCTTCTCCTCCCTCCCTTCTTCCCTCCTCCTCCTCCCTTCTTCCCTCCCTTCTCCTCCTCCCTTCTTCCCTCCTTCTCCTCCCCTACTTCCCCTCCCTTCTCCTCCTGCCTTCTCCTCCTCCCTACTTCCCTCCTCCTCCTCCCTTCTTCCCTCCCCTTCTCCTCCTCCCTTCCTCCTCCTCCCCCTTCTTCCCCTCCTCCTCCTCCTCCTCGTCCCTCCTCCTCCCTTCTTCCCTCCCTTCTTCCCTCCTCATCCTCCCCCTGTTTTCCCTCCTTCCTCCCTCCTCCCCCTTCTCCCTTCTCCCTCATTCTCCTCCCTTCTCCCTCCTCCTTCCCTCCTCCTTCCCTTCTCCTCCTCCATTCTCCTCCTCCTCCCTTCTCCTTCTTCCTTCTCCTCCTCCCTACTTCCCTCCTCCTTCTTCCTTCTCCTCCTCCCTTCTCCTTCTTCCTTCTCCTCCTCCCTACTTCCCTCCTCCTTCTTCTCCTCCCTACTTCCCTCCTTCCTTCTTCTCTCCTTCTCCCTACTTCCCTCCTCCTCCTCCCTTCTTCCCTCCTCCTCCTCCCTTCTTCCCTCCTTCTTCTCCTCCCTCCTCCCTTCTCCTCCTCCCTTCTTCCCTCCTTCTCCTCCCTTCTCCTCCCTTCTTCCCTCCTTCTCCTCCTTCCTTCTCCTTGCGTTCTTTTATTGACAGTGAAGTATAGCACTGTGAAATTCTGAAACATGTCAGACTGTGATGTTAGCTTCACCCAATCAGTGTCCCAAATGGCACTCTATTCCCTACATAGTGCACTATTTTTGGGACCCATAGGGTAGTGCACTAGATAGGGAACAGGATGCCATTTGGAACAGGCCCACATCCAGCTCTACGATACGTTACCTCCATATGTGTGTGGAATCTAAAGTCTGTCTCCTGGCTGGTAGTGTGAATAAACATGGTGACAGACAGACAGACAGACAGACAGACAGACAGACAGACAGACAGACAGACAGACAGACAGACAGACAGACAGACAGACAGACAGACAGAACCCATGTACACACAGACTGAACCCATGTACACA
>NW_026277406.1:0-10000 GCF_023373465.1 Oncorhynchus keta | reverse complement strand
ATGAGAGGTGTAAATGAGAGGTGTCTGTCTATATGAGAGTGTAAATGAGAGGTGTCTATATGAGAGGTGTCATAAGAGGTGTCTAAATGAATATACCACAGTCTGCAGAGAGAGGTGTCTAAATGAATATACCACATGCAGAGAGGTGTCTAAATGAATATACCACGGTCTGCAGAGAGGTGTCTAAATGAATATACCACAGTCTGCAGAGAGGTGTAAATGAATATACCACGGTCTGCAGAGAGGTGTCTAAATGAATATACCACGGTCTGCAGAGAGGTGTCTAAATGAATATACCACGGTCTGCAGAGAGGTGTCTAAATGAATATACCACAGTCTGCAGAGAGGTGTCTAAATATAAATGCAGAGAGGTGTCTAAATGAATATACCACGGTCTGCAGAGAGGTGTCTAAATGAATATACCACAGTCTGCAGAGAGGTGTCTAAATGAATATACCACGGTCTGCAGAGAGTGTCTAAATGAATATACTCACGAGAGGTGTCTAAATGAATATACCACAGTCTGCAGAGAGGTGTCTAAATGAATATACCACAGTCTGCAGAGAGGTGTCTAAATGAATATACCACAGTCTGCAGAGAGGTGTCTAAATGAATATACCACGGTCTGCAGAGAGGTGTCTAAATGAATATACCACGGTCTGCAGAGAGATGTCTAAATGAATATACCACAGTCTGCAGAGAGGTGTCTAAATGAATATACCACGGTCTGCAGAGAGGTGTCTAAATGAATATACCACGGTCTGCAGAGAGGTGTCTAAATGAATATACCACAGTCTGCAGAGAGGTGTCTAAATGAATATACCACGGTCTGCAGAGAGGTGTCTAAATGAATATACCACGGTCTGCAGAGAGGTGTCTAAATGAATATACCACAGTCTGCAGAGAGGTGTCTAAATGAATATACCACGGTCTGCAGAGAGGTGTCTAAATGAATATACCACGGTCTGCAGAGAGGTGTCTAAATGAATATACCACAGTCTGCAGAGAGGTGTCTAAATGAATATACCACTGCAGAGAGGTGTCTAAATGAATATACCACGTCTGCAGAGGTGTCTAAATGAATATACCACAGTCTGCAGAGAGGTGTCTAAATGAATATACCACGGTCTAAATGAATGAATATACCACGGTCTGCAGAGAGGTGTCTAAATGAATATACCACGGTCTGCAGAGAGATGTCTAAATGAATATACCACAGTCTGCAGAGAGGTGTCTAAATGAATATACCACGGTCTGCAGAGAGGTGTCTGCAGAGAGGTGTCTAATGAATATACCACGGTCTGCAGAGAGGTGTCTAAATGAATATACCACAGAGAGGTGTCTAAATGAATATACCACTCTGCAGAGAGGTGTCTAAATGAATACCACAGTCTGTAGAGAGATGTCTAAATGAATATACTCAGTCTGCAGAGAGGTTCACATGAATATACCACGGTCCTGCAGAGAGGTGTCTAAATGAATATCCTTCAGTCAACACTGTCTAAATGAATATACCACGGTCTCTCCTAAATGTCTCTGCAGAGAGGTGTCTAAATGAATATACTCTCTTCCACAACACTGTCCTACTGCTCCTCTCTCCTTCACAACACTGTCCTACTGCTATCTCACGGTCACAACACTGTCCTACTGAATACTCTCTCTTCCACAACACTGTCCTACTGCTCCTCCTCCTTATCCTTCACAACACTGTCCTACTGCTACTCTCTCCTGCACAACACTGTCCTACTGCTCCTCTCTCCTTCACAACACTGTCCTACTGCTCCTCTCCTTCACAACACTGTCGTACCTCCTCTCTCCTTCACAACACTGTCCTACTGCTCCTCTCTCCTTCACAACACTGTCCTACTCTCCTCTCCTTCACTCTCTCTTCCACAACACTGTCCTACTGCTCCTCTCTCCTTCACAACACTGTCCTACTGCTACTCTCTCCATCACAACACTGTCCTACTGCTCCTCTCTCCTTCACAACACTGTCCTACTGCTACTCTCTCTTCCACAACACTGTCCTACTGCTCCTCTCTCCTTCACAACACTGTCCTACTGCTACTCTCTCCTTCACAACACTGTTCTACTGCTACTCTCTCCTTCTCAACACTATCCTACTGCTCCTCTCTCCATCACAACACTGTTCTATAGCTCCTCTCTCCTTCACAACACTGTTCTATAGCTACTCTCTCCTTCACAACACTGTCCTACTGCTCCTCTCTCCTTCACAACACTGTCCTACTGCTCCTCTCTCCTTCACAACACTGTCCTACTGCTACTCTCTCCTTCACAACACTGTCCTACTGCTCCTCTCTCCTTCACAACACTGTCCTACTGCTCCTCTCTCCTTCACAACACTGTCCTACTGCTACTCTCTCCTTCACAACACTGTCCTACTGCTCCTCTCTCCTTCACAACACTGTTGTAGAGCTTCCTCTGGGAACAACCCAGTACACCTCTCCTTTCCTAAGGGACCTCTGTACCTTTGTGTTTCTCTCATTTCTAGAAACTTCTGAGCCTGCCTCGCCTTGCCTCAATCCCCCTCGCTCCGCTCTGCTCCCCAGGAAGAGACGATCACAGACAGGGAGAAGAGAGGATCTGACTGACTGATTGACTGACATAGATAAACACACTACGTCAAACACAAAAACACAAACACACACCAAACACAGCCAGTCACACACGTGCACTCAGAATTAGTCACACACATGAACGTGCACACACACACACACACATAGACAGTCTCTCTCTCTCACACACACACACATACACACCTACACATTCACACACAGTCTGTGCCACTCATTAGTGAGGCATGTCCAGAACCAACAGCCCCCCATGTGGAGATGCCTGCTGCTTCAGAGACACCAGGAGGAGGAGGAGGAGTCCACAGTCCTCTAGCCTCTCAGTCCCTGTCTCAATCAACACCTCCTCCTCCTCCTCTTCTTCCTCCTCGTCCTCCTCTTCGTCCTTCTCATCTTCATCATCATCATCTTTGTCATCCTCTTCTTCTTCCCCCTAATCGTCTTCGTCTGTCTCATCTTCATCATCATCATCTTTGTCATCCTCTTCTTCTTTCCCCTCCTACCTCCTCCTCTTCCTCTTCTTAATCATTATCATCCTCCTTTCATCCCCATCTTTATCCTGGGTTCTGGCTACCTGCTCCTAGGTTCTATTGTGGAGCTGGGCTTTGGGTAGATGGTTATAGGTTCTATTGTGGAGCTGGGCTCTGGTTAGATGGTTATAGGTTCTATTGTGGAGCTGGGCTCTGGTTAGATGGTTATAGGTTCTATTGTGGAGCTGGGCTCTGGTTAGATGGTTATAGGTTCTATAGTGGAGCTGGGCTCTGGTTAGATGGTTATAGGTTCTATTGGAGCTGGGCTCTGGTTAGATGGTTATAGGTTCTATTGTGGAGCTGGGCCCCTGGTTAGATGGTTATAGGTTCTATTGTGGAGCTGGGCTCTGGTTAGATGGTTATAGGTTCTATAGTGGAGCTGGGCTCTGGTTAGATGGTTATAGGTTCTATTGTGGAGCTGGGCTCTGGTTAGATGGTTATAGGTTCTATTGTGGAGCTGGGCTCTGGTTAGATGGTTATAGGTTCTATTGTGGAGCTGGGCTCTGGTTAGATGGTTATAGGTTCTATTGTGGAGCTGGGGCTCTGGGTTATTGATGGTTATAGGTTCTGATTGTGGAGCTGGGCTCTGGTTAGATGGTTATAGGTTTATTGTGGAGCTGGGCTCTGGTTAGATGGTTATAGGTTCTATTGTGGAGCTGGGCTCTGGTTAGATGGTTATAGGTTCTATTGTGGAGCTGGGCTCTGGTTACATGGTTATAGGTTCTATAGTGGTGCTGGGCTCTGGCTAGATGGTTATAGGTTTGATTGTGGAGCTGGGCTCTGGTTAGATGGTTATAGGTTATATTGTGGAGCTGGGCTCTGGTTAGATGGTTATAGGTTTATTGTGGAGCTGGGCTCTGGTTAGATGGTTATAGGTTCTATTGTGGAGCTGGGCTCTGGCTAGATGGTTATAGGTTCTATAGTGGAGCTGGGCTCTGGTTACATGCGTTATAGGTTCTATTGTGGAGCTGGGCTCTGGATACATGCTTATAGGTTCTATTGTGGAGCTGGGCTCTGGTTAGATGGTTATAGGTTCTATTGTGGAGCTGGGCTCTGGCTAGATGCTTATAGGTTCTATAGTGGAGCTGGGTTCTGGTTAGATGGTTATAGGTTCTATAGTGGAGCTGGGCTCTGGTTAGATGGTTATAGGTTCTATAGTGGAGCTGGGTTCTGGTTAGATGGTTATAGGTTCTATAGTGGAGCTGGGCTCTGGTTAGATGGTTATAGGTTCTATAGTGGAGCTGGGCTCTGGTTAGATGGTTATAGGTTCTATAGTGGAGCTGGGCTCTGGTTAGATTGTTATAGGTTCTATAGTGGAGCTGGGCTCTGGTTAGATGGTTATAGGTTCTATAGTGGAGCTGGGCTCTGGTTAGATATAGGTTCTAAGAGGCTTCCTATAACATAGGTTCTATTTTCACACACTGGTTAGATGGTTACACAAACACACAGATAAGAATGCATAGGGAGCCCTTTATAGCTCAATGACAACTCTGTTCAGAGACAAATAGGTCCCAATGATTACCGGTATGCTCCTTGTAACACTATTTTCACACACACACACACACACAAACACACACACACAACACACCCACATGCACACACACACACACACACACACACACACACACACACACACACACACACACACACACACACACACACACACACACACACACACACACACACACACACACACACACACACACACACACACACACACACACACACACTCCAGCACTCTGAGCTGTGAGATTGTAAGATGCAGGATGAACTGCCAAGGCCAGGTTTTCTAAGGCTACATGGTTGTGTGTTGAACTCAATGGGTTATCAGTTTCCTGCACATGCTTCAAATTCACTGATGTTTTAGAAACAGCCATTCCATTGGGTTCTTGAATGAATAACTATGGGAAGTAGGGTTTGTAAGTTCAAGTTTTTTTTTGCTCTTTATAATATCAATACAATACACATTAAGAAGGTGGAATACAGGTGTGGGCAACTCCACAGAATTTGACTCAGATTTGTCACTTTAAAATGAATGCCAAACAACAAAAAACATTGATTTCACTTTAACAACCGTACTATTCTATGCAAAATGACCACTTTGAACAATTTCAAAACAGACATTTTCACAAAACTAATTTACTAAAAGAACTTTGCAAAGTTTGCTCAACAGAATTGCGGTAAAATCTCCCTCCGTTTCTTAATGCGACAACATTTTCCAAAAGCTCTGTTAAAGCTCTGTTAAAGCTCTGTTAAAGCCCTGTTAAAGCTCTGTTAAAGCTCTGTTAAAATTCTGTTAAAAGCCCTGTTAAAGCTCTGTTAAAAATTCTGTTAAAGCTCTGTTAAAGCTCTGTTAAAGCTCTATTAAAGCAATGTTAAAGCTCTGTTAAAAGCCCTGTTAAAGCTCTGTTAAAGCTCTGTTAATTCTGTTAAAGCTCTGTTAAAGCTCTTAAAAAAGCTCTTAAAAGCTCTGTTAAAGCTCTGTTAAAGCTCTGTTAAAAGCTCTGTTAAAGCTCTGTTAAAGCTCTGTTAAAGTTCTGTTAATTCTGTTAAAAGCTCTGTTAAAGCTCTGTTAAAAGCTCTGTTAAAAGCTCTGTTAAAGCTCTGTTAAAGCTCTGTTAAAAAAGCTCTGTTAAAAGCTCTGTTAAAGCTCTGTTAAAGCTCTGTTAAAAAAGCTCTGTTAAAAAGCTCTGTTAAAGTTACTCTGTTAAAAGCCCTGTTAAAGCTCTGTTAAAGCTCTGTTAAAGTCTGTTAAAAGCTCTGTTAAAGCTCTGTTAAAGCTCTGTTAAAGCTCTGTTAAAGCTATGTTAAAGCTCTGTTAAAAGCTCTGTTAAAGCTCTGTTAATTCTGTTAAAAGTTCTGTTAATTCTGTTAAAAGCTCTGTTAAAGCTCTGTTAAAGCTCTGTTAAAAGCTCTGTTAAAGCTGTTAAAGCTCTGTTAAAGTTCTGTTAATTCTGTTAAAAGCTCTGTTAAAGCTCTGTTAAAGCTCTGTTAAAAGCTCTGTTAAAGCTCTGTTAATTCTGTTAAAGCTCTGTTAAAAGCTCTTAAAAGCTCTGTTAAAGCTCTGTTAAAGCTCTGTTAAAAGCTGTTAAAAGCTCTGTTAAAAGCTCTGTTAAAGCTCTGTTAATTATGTTAAAAGCTCTGTTAAAGCTCTGTTAAAAGCTCTGTTAAAAGCTCTGTTAAAGCTCTGTTAAAGCTCTGTTAAAAGCTCTGTTAAAAGCTCTGTTAAAGCTCTGTTAAAGCTATGTTAAAGCTCTGTTAAAGCTCTGTTAAAGCTCTGTTAATTAAAAGCTCTGTTAAAGCTCTGCTAAAATTCTGCTCCAAATGAAGATTCCAAGATGTTTGCAGAAAGAATGTGTGTCAGCTATGAGAAGGAGTTAGATGTTTTTACATTTTTTGTTATTGAACTAAAAGTAGATGAAGTGGATTTACATCCAGTGACAGAATGACGGGAACAGAATGACATCACGGGTCCCTGATCTGTACTACACAGAAATGCATCATTATGGATGTCCTTCTCTCCATGGTGATGTATCCACAATCGATACACAAAGGTAGAAATATTTATAGTTTGGACATCAGACTGCAGCACAGTAGAGTACAGTACAGAGGGCTTGTCCAGGTTGTTTTCACGGTGCAGTAGAGTAGAGTAGAGTAGAGAGTAGAGTAGAGTAGAGTAGAGTAGAGTAGTAGTAGAGTAGAGTAGGTAGAGAGTTTTCAGGGAGGGGTTGTCTAGACTGTTTCACAGTACTGTACAGAGGGTTTTGTCTAGACTGTTTTCACAGTACAGTACAGAGGGTTGTCTAGACTGTTTTCACAGTACAGTACTAGAGTCGACCGATTAATCGGAATGGCCGATTAATTAGGCCGATTTCAAGTTTTCATTACAAATCGAAATCTGTATTTTTGGACACTGATTTGGCCGATTTAAAAATATATGTTTACACCTTTATTTAATCTTTATTTAACGAGGCAAGTCAGTTACTACTTAACACATTCTTATTTTCAAAGACGGCCTAAGAATGGTGGGTTAACTGCCTCGTTCAGGGGCAAACGACAGATTTTCACCTTGTCAGCTGGGGATTCAATCTTGCAACCTTACAGTTAACTAGTCCAATGCTCTAACCACCTGCCTCTCATTGCACTCCACGAGCAGCCTGCCTGTTACGCGAATGCAGTAAGCCAAGGTAAGTTGCTAGCTAGCATTAAACGTATCTTGTCAAAACAATCAATCAATATATCATAATCACTAGTTAACTACACATGGTTGATGATATTACTAGTTTATCTAGCGTGTCCTGCGTTGCATATAATCGATGCGGTGCGTATCGTTGCTCCAATGTACCAAACCATAAACATCAATGCCTTTCTTAAAATCAATACACAGAAGTATGTATTTTTAAACCTGCATATTTAGCTAAAAGAAATCCAGGTCAGCAGGCAATATTAACCAGGTGAAATTGTGTCACTTCTCTTGCGTTCATTGCACGCAGAGTCAGGGCTTATGCAACAGTTTGGGCTGCCTAATTTGCCAGAATTTTACGTAATTATGACATAACAATGAAGGTTGTGCAATGTAACAGGAATATTTAGACTAATGGATGCCACCCCTTAGATAAAATACGGAACGGTTCCGTATTTCACTGAAAGAATAAAACGTCTTGTTTTTCGAGATGATAGTTTCCGGGTTTGACCATATTAATGACTTAAGGCTCGTATTTCTGTGTGTTATTATGTTATAACTAAGTCTATGATTTGATAGAGCAGTCTGACTGAGCAGTGGTAGGCACCAGCAGCATTCATTCAAACAGCATTCATTCAAGCACAGCACTTCAAGCCTATCAACTCCTGAGATGAGGCTGGTGTAACCGATGTGAAATGGCTAGCTAGTTAGGGGGGTGCGCACTAATAGTGTTTAAAATGTCACTCGCTCTGAGACTTGGAGTAGTTGTTCCCCTTGGGTAACGCTGCTTCGAGGGTGGCTGTTGTCGTTGTGTTAAAAGGAACCACCAGCTTTCATATGTTCTCATGTTCTGAGCAAGGAACTAAAACGATAGCTTTCTTACATGGCACATATTGCACTTTTACTTTCTTCTCCAGCACTTTGTTTGTGCATTATTTAAACCAAATTGAACACATTTCATTAATTATTTGAAGCTAAATTGATTTTGTATTATATTAAGTTAGAATGTGTGTTAATTCAGTATTGCACAGCACAGTCATTATTACAAATACTTTTTATTTTATTTTTTAACAGTACGATTAAGTACAGCACAGAGTTTTTTTTTTTTTTTTGTCCTCCACAGCAATCAGTATCAGGATGAAAATCATAATCGGTTTCACAGCACAGCACAGCACAGTACAGTACAGAGGGGTGTCTAGACTGTTTTCACAGTACAGTACAGTACAGTACAGTACAGCACAGAGGGCTCAGATCTCTGGTTTCACAGCACAGCAGGCACAGCACAGAGGGGTCGTCCAGACTGGTTTCACAGCACAGCACAGCAGCACAGTGCCACACAGCACAGCACAGAGGCGTTGGTTCACACTGTTTCCTCACAGTGACAGCACAGCACAGCACACAGCACAGCACAGATACAGCTTGCCCACAACTGAGAGCCAATAGTGAGCAGCACAGCACAGTGCCACAGCACAGCGCAGGGCGCTTGTCCAGATCTCACTTCACAGCAGCACAGCACAGGCATTGCACAGCACAGCAGAGGGTAGCGTTGTCTACACTGTTTTCACAGTACAGTACAGTACAGCACAGTACAGAGGGGTTGTCTAGACTGTTTCTCACAGCACAGTACAGTACTGTACAGCACAGAGGGGTTGTCTAGGACTGTTTTCACAGTACAGTACAGTACAGTACAGTACAGTACAGAGGGTTGTCTAGACTGTTTCACAGTACAGCACAGTACAGCACAGAGGGGTTAGACTGTTTCACAGTACAAGGCACAGTACAGCACAGTACAGTACAGCACAGCACAGCACAGAGGCGTTGTTCACACTGTTTCACAGCAGAAGGCAGCATGAAAATATATATACAGTATAGTACAAAAAGAGGGTTGTCTACACTGTTTTCTACAGTGCAACAGTACAGTACAGCACAGTACAGAGGTTGTCCACACTGTTTTCACAGCACAGTACAGAAATATACAGTACAGTACAGAGGGGCTGTCTATTACACTGTTTACAGTACAGCAGCACAGCACAGTACAGTACAGAGGGGCTGGAGTCATCTTTCTAAGACCCCTGGGTGATCCCTGTCTAGACTAGACTACAGTACAGTACAGAGGCTGAGTCATCTTTCTAAGACCCCTGGGTGATCCCCTATCAACTAGACTACAGTACAGTACAGAGGGGTTGTCTAGACTGTTTTCACAGTATCACTTGACCACCAGATGACAGAAAGAACAGTATGTTAGTGGAGGGGAGGACAGTAACAGGAGACTCTATCAGCTGAACATAACAGTATGTTAGTGGAGGGGAGGACAGTAACAGTATGTTAGTGGAGGGGAGGACAGTAACAGTATGTTAGTGGAGGGGAGGACAGTAACAGTATGTTAGTGGAGGGGAGGACAGTAACAGTATGTTAGTGGAGGGGAGGACAGTAACAGTATGTTAGTGGAGGGGAGGACAGTAACAGGAGACTCTATCAGCTGAACATAACAGTATGTTAGTGGAGGGGAGGACAGTAACAGTATGTTAGTGGAGGGGAGGACAGTAACAGTATGTTAGTGGAGGGAGGACAGTAACAGTATGTTAGTGGAGGGGAGGACAGTAACAGGAGACTCAACTGTGGTGTGTGACTACTATGATTTCCCATTGTATTCCGTTACAGATTTTGAATCACTTAATCATTCCAAAACAACCTTG
>NW_026277405.1:0-785 GCF_023373465.1 Oncorhynchus keta | reverse complement strand
AACCAGAGGGTCCAGTCTTGTCAGGCTGTGCTGTTGGTGGACTTGTTTGTTGACGTGCCAGCACTTGCAGAGGCTCGGTGCATTTCAACAATTGAGCAGAATAGTAAATGGCAGGTTAGCTCAGTTGGTTAGAGTGTGGTGCTAATAACGCCAAGGTCATGGGTTCGATCCCCATACTGGCTATTATGTACATTTTGAGTGTCAAAATTACGAGTCACATGCATGTGAATTGTCAAGGGTGCCACAGAATTATGTTGAGTGAATTGCCGGAATAGCTCAGTTGGGAGAGCGTTAGACTGAAGATCTAAAGGTCCCTGGTTCGATCCCGGGTTTCGGCATCTTTATTTGTTCTTTCTTTATGCTCTGGCTTCAAGGAACCTTTCCACAGCTTTGTTTGTGGGCCTCAATGGTGTGTGCTACGCTGCTCCTCTGAAAGTAAGTAATGTCTTGCTTTTTCATCTGACATTTTGACATCAGTGTTACATTAAAGTTGCTTGTCATTGCTACATGACAGTAGGTTGTCATAAGACAAGGCTGCATGAAGTGTGAACTGCAGCTTTCTTGGATCCACAAAAAATGTGTTTTTGGGGAATGCGGGCATCGATCCCACTACCTATAGCATGCTAAGCAAACACAATACCAATTGATCAAATTCCCCAGCTGTTTGGAATTGCCACAAGGAGCAACCAAGAGTGTCCAGTCTTGTCAGGCTATGCTGTTGGTGGACTTGTTAGTTTGCGCTCCAGCACTTGCAGAGGCTCGGTGCATCTCAACAATTGTGCTCT
>NW_026277404.1:0-1299 GCF_023373465.1 Oncorhynchus keta | reverse complement strand
GTAGCCAGCGGCGGTCAGCTCAGTTGGTTAGAGTGTGTGATACGCTGCTCTCTGAAAGTAAGTAATGTCTTTCTTTTCATCCTGACATTGTGACATCAGTGTTACATGAGAGTTTCTTGTCATTGTTACATGACGGTTTCTTGTCATTGTTTACATGACAGTAGGTTGTCGTAAGACAAGGCTGCATGAAGTGTGAACTGGAGTTTTCTTGGATCCATAAAACAATGTGCTTTTGGAGAATGTGGGCATCGATCCCACTACCTCACGCGTGCAAAGCATTTGAGCTAATTCCCCAGCCGTTTGGAATTTCCACAGAAGCAACCAAGAGGGTCCAGTCTTGTCCAGGCTATGCTGTTGGTGGACTTGTTTGTTGATGTGCCAGCACTTGCAGAGGCTCAGTGCATTTCAACAATTGAGCAAAATAGCAAATGGCCGGTTAGCTCAGTTGGTTAGAGTGTGGTGCTAATAACGCCAAGGTCATGGGTTCGATCCCCATACTGGCTATTATGTACATTTTGAGTGTCAAAATCACGAGTCACATGCATGTGAATTGTCAAGGGTGCCACAGAATTATTTTGAGTGAATTCCCGGAATAGCTCAGTTGGGAGAGCGTTAGACTGAAGATCTAAAGGTCCCTTGTTCAATCCCGGGTTTCGGCATTTTTATTTGTTCTTTCTTTATGCTCTGGCTTCAAGGAACCTTTCCACAGCTTTGTTTGTGGGCCTCAATGGTGTGTGCTCCGCTGCTCCTCTGAAAGTAAGTAATGTCTTGCTTTTTCATCTGACATTTTGACATCAGTGTTACATTAAAGTTGCGTCATTGCTACATGACAGTAGGTTGTCGTAAGACAAGGCTGCATGAAGTGTGAACTGCAGTTTTCTTGGATCCATAAAACAATGTGCTTTTGGAGAATGTGGGCATCGATCCCACTACCTCACGCGTGCAAAGCATTTGAGCTAATTCCCCAGCCGTTGGAATTTCCGTTAAAGAAGCAACCAAGAGGGTCCAGTCTTGTCAGGCTATGCTGTTGGTGGACTTGTTTGTTGATGTACCAGCACTTGCAGAGGCTCAGTGCATTTCAACAATTGAGCAAAATAGCAAATTGCGGTTAGCTCAGTTGGTTAGAGTGTGGCGCTAATAAGGCCAGTCCGTAGGTTGATCCTTTATACTTGCTATTATGTACATTTTGAGTGTCAAAATTACGAGTCACATGCATGTGGTGTCAAGGGTGCCACAGAATTATGTTGAGTGAATTGCGGGATAGCTCCAGTTGGGAGCGTTAGACTGAAGATCTAAAGG
>NW_026277403.1:0-4207 GCF_023373465.1 Oncorhynchus keta | reverse complement strand
GTAAGCCTATTCACTAAGGGCTCGGTCCCAATTTCGGAATTCATGCTTTTCCTTCGCACTTCTCAGTATTTGGTATTCAGACTTACCTTTTTTGTCGCGTAACGCACTCTGCATGTGTGGCTAGCTTGGGCGCTCTGAATATATTCCTGCTACGTGTGGTCTGAGGTCCATAATGATTCAAATAGTTTACCACTCCAGGGTAAGCCGACAAGAAACACAGCCCTTTATTTTAAGTGTTTTTAAAATCCCCTGTGGGGAACATGAAGGGTGGAAAATTATTGGAACCATTTTCCTGTTTGACGCTTTAGTTTTTAATGGGTATTATGGCTCTTTCTGTGGTACTCAAATTTGGGATATTATGTGAGGTAAACTTGTGGGCATTCCTAATATTTCCACGACTTCCTTTTTGTGTATTGTAGTTTCAGTAGTGTAGTGGTTATCACGTTCACCTCACACGCGAAAGGTCATATTCAATATTTCCCAATGCCCAGAGGCTAGCATTTGGTTTGAAACAGTTGTGGTTTATCTAAACCTTGCTGTCTACCTCTCCGACCTGTGGATCAATGTTGCCGTTTTTTTTTGGGGACCTCCACCGTGCGATCTGTATGAATGTGAACAGACTGACAGCTTCTCTGAGCCAGGCAAATGCATTTATCAGGGTCATTGTAATGGATATATCCAAACAAATGGCAATATAATCCAAGGTAAACAAACAAAAATGTAGATCGTTTTCTGTCATTTCAGCTGCTTGATGTGATTGTGTGATAGATTTAGTTGGCTGGCTAGCAAAGGAATAGAAGCTAGCCTGCATAGGTACAGTGCATTCGGAAAGTTTTCAGACCCCTTACTTTTTCCACATTTTGTTACATTACAGACTTATACTAAAATGGACGAAATAAAATAAAATCTATCTACACACAATGCCCCATAATGACAAAGCGATAACATATCGTTTTTATTAATAAAACAGATATTTTAAAATACCTCATAATTCCCGGCTTCTCAAGCCTTATTGCTTAATTAATGGACTAAGTAATTTCAGATTTTCAATAGGTTCTGAGAACGATAAATGTCCCACCCCGCCAAAGTCAGCCACACCCTTAGTATTCCACTCATTAGGTTTCCGTAGTGTAGTGGTTATCACGTTCGCCTCACACGCGAAAGGTCCCCGGTTCGAAACCGGGCGGAAACAAATTTTAACAAATTGGACAGTAAGCATATTCACTAAGGGCTCGGTCCCAATTTTGAATTCATGCTTTTCCTTCGCACTTCTCAGTATTTGGTATTCAGACTTACCTTTTTTGTCGCGTAACGCATTCTGCATGTGTGGCTAGCTTGGGCGCTCTGAATATATTCCTGCTACGTGTGGTCTGAGGTCCATAATGATTCAAATAGTTTACCACTCCAGGGTAAGCCGACAAGAAACACAGCCCTTATTTTAAGTGTTTTTAAAATCCCCTGTGGGGAACATGAAGGGTGGAAAAATGATTGGAACCATTTTCCTGTTTGACCGCTAGTTTTTAATGGGTATTATGGCTCTTTCTGTGGTACTCACTTTGGGATATTATGTGAGGTAAACTTGTGGGCATTCCTAATATTTTCCACGACTTCCTCTTTTTGTATTGTAGTTTCAGTAGTGTAGTGGTTATCACGTTCGCCTCACACGCGAAAGGTCATATTCAATATTTCCCAATGCCCAGAGGCTAGCATTTGGTTTGAAACAGTTGTGGTTTATCTAAACCTTGCTGTCTACCTCTCCGACCTGTGGATCAATGTTGCCGTTTTTTTGGGGACCTCCACCGTGCGATCTGTATGAATGTGAACAGACTGACAGCTTCTCTGAGCCAGGCAAATGCATTTATCAGGGTCATTGTAATGGATATATCCAAAGAAATGGCAATATAATCCAAGGTAAAACAAACAAAAATGTAGATCGTTTTCTGTCATTTCAGCTGCTTGATGTGATTGTGTGATAGATTTAGTTGGCTGGCTAGCAAAGGAATAGAAGCTAGCCTGCATAGGTACAGTGCATTCGGAAAGTTTTCAGACCCTTACTTTTTTCCACATTTTGTTACATTACAGACTTATACTAAAATGGACGAAATAAAATAAAATCTATCTACACACAATGCCCCATAATGACAAAGCGATAACATATCGTTTTTATTAATAAAACAAATATTTTAAAAATACCTCATAATTCCCGGCTTCTCAAGCCTTATTGCTTAATTAATGGACTAAGTAATTTCAGATTTTCAATAGGTTCTGAGAACGATAAATGTCCCACCCCGCCAAAGTCAGCCACACCCTTAGTCTTCCATTAATTAGTTTTCCGTATTGTAGTGGTTATCACGTTTCCCTCACACGCGAAAGGTCCCCGGTTCGAAACCGGGCGGAAACAAATTTGAACAAATTGGACAGTAAGCCTATTCACTAAGGGCTCGGTCCCAATTTCGGAATTCATGCTTTTCCTTCGCACTTCTCAGTATTTGGTATTCAGACTTACCTTTTTTGTCGCGTAACGCATTCTGCATGTGTGGCTAGCTTGGGCGCTCTGAATATATTCCTGCTACGTGTGGTCTGAGGTCCATAATGATTCAAATAGTTTACCACTCCAGGGTAAGCCGACAAGAAACACAGCCCTTATTTTAAGTGTTTTTAAAATCCCCTGTGGGGAACATGAAGGGTGGAAAAATGATTGGAACCATTTTCCTGTTTGACCGCTAGTTTTTAATGGGTATTATGGCTCTTTCTGTGGTACTCACTTTGGGACATTATGTGAGGTAAACTTGTGGGCATTCCTAATATTTTCCACGACTTCCTCTTTTTTTTATTGTAGTTTCAGTAGTGTAGTGGTTATCACGTTCGCCTCACACGCGAAAGGTCATATTCAATATTTCCCAATGCCCAGAGGCTAGCATTTGGTTTGAAACAGTTGTGGTTTATCTAAACCTTGCTGTCTACCTCTCCGACCTGTGGATCAATGTTGCCGTTTTTGGGGACCTCCACCGTGCGATCTGTATGAATGTGAACAGACTGACAGCTTCTCTGAGCCAGGCAAATGCATTTATCAGGGTCATTGTAATGGATATATCCAAAGAAATGGCAATATAATCCAAGGTAAAACAAACAAAAATGTAGATCGTTTTCTGTCATTTCAGCTGCTTGATGTGATTGTGTGATAGATTTAGTTGGCTGGCTAGCAAAGAATAGAAGCTAGCCTGCATAGGTACAGTGCATTCGGAAGAGTTCTCAGACCCCTTGCTTTTTCCACATTATGTTACATTACAGACTTTATACTAAAATGGACGAATGAAATAAAATCTATCTACACAATGCCCCATAATGACAAACGATAACATATCGTTTTAATGCCAAACAGCTGTTTTAAAGAAATACTCATAAATTCCCGGCTACTCAAGCATTATTGCTTAATTAATGGACTAAGTAATTTCAGAGTTTCAATAGGTTCCTGAGAGCGATAAATGATCCCCACCCCGCCAAAGTTATCTACACCCTTAGTATTCCACTCATTGTGTTTCGTGGTGTGGATGGTTATCACGTTCCGCCTTACACACGAGAAGGTCCCGGTTCGGAAACTGGGCGGAAACACATTTAACAAATTGGACAGTAAGCCTATCACTAAGGGCTCGGTCCCAATTTCGGAATTCATGCTTTTCCTTCGCACTTCTCAGTATTTGGTATTCAGACTTACCTTTTTGTCGCGTAACGCATTCTGCATGGTGGCTAGCTTAGGCGCTCTGAATATATTCCCACTCTGTGGTCTGAGGTCCATAATGATTCAGATAGTTTAGCACTCAGGGTAAGCCGACACAGAAACACAGCCCTTATTTTAAGTGTTTTTAAAATCCCCTGTGGGGGAACGTGAAGGGATGGAAAAATGATTGGAACCAATTTTCCTGTTTGACCGCATAGTTTCTAATGGGTATTATGGCTCTTTCTGTGGTACTCACTTTGGGACATATTGTGAGAGGTAGATCTTGTGGGCATTCCTAATATTTTCCACGACTTCCTGTTTTGTAATTGTGGTTTCAGTAGTGAAGTGGTTATCACGTTCGCCTCACACGCGCGAAAGGTCATATTCAATATTTCCCAATGCCCAGAGGCTAGCATTTGGTTTGAAACAGTTGTGGTTTTATCGAAACCTTGCTGTCAACCTCTCCGACCTGTGGATCAATGTTGCCGT
>NW_026277402.1:0-8921 GCF_023373465.1 Oncorhynchus keta | reverse complement strand
CACCTGACCTTCTCCCTTACCTTACCTCGCTCATCAACTCATCCCTGACCGCTGGCTACGTCCCTCCCGTCTTCAAGAGAGCGAGAGTTGCACCCCTTCTGAAAAAACCTACACTCGATCCCTCCGATGTCAACAACTACAGACCAGTATCCCTTCTCTCTTTCTCTCCAAAACTCTTGAGCGTGCCGTCCTTGGCCAGCTCTACCGCTATCTCTCTCAGAATGACCTTCTTGATCCAAATCAGTCAGGTTTCAAGACTAGTCATTCAACTGAGACTGCTCTTCTCTGTATCACGGAGGCGCTCCGCACTGCTAAAGCTAACTCTCTCCTCTGCTCTCATCCTTCTAGACCTATCGGCTGCCTTCGATACTGTGAACCATCAGATCCTCCTCTCCACCCTCTCCGAGTTGGGCATCTCCGGCGCGGCCCACGCTTGGATTAGCGTCCTACCTGACAGGTCGCTCCTACCAGGTGGCGTGGCGAGAATCTGTCTCCTCACCACGCGCTCTCACCACTGGTGTCCCCCAGGGCTCTGTTCTAGGCCCTCTCTTATTCTCGCTATACACCAAGTCACTTGGCTCTGTCATAACCTCACATGGTCTCTCCTATCATTGCTATGCAGACGACACACAATTAATCTTCTCCTTTCCCCCTTCTGATGACCAGGTGGCGAATCGCATCTCTGCATGTCTGGCAGACATATCAGTGTGGATGACGGATCACCACCTCAAGCTGAACCTCAGCAAGACGGAGCTCCTCTTCCTCCCGGGGAAGGACTGCCCGTTCCATGATCTCGCCATCACGGTTGACAACTCCATTGTGTCCTCCTCCCAGAGCGCTAAGAACCTTGGCGTGATCCTGGACAACACCCTGACGTTCTCAACTAACATCAAGGCGGTGTCCCGTTCCTGTAGGTTCATGCTCTACAACATCCGCAGAGTACGACCCTGCCTCACACAGGAAGCGGCGCAGGTCCTAATCCAGGCACTTGTCATCTCCCGTCTTGATTACTGCAACTCGCTGTTGGCTGGGCTCCTGCCTGTGCCATTAAACCCCTACAACTCATCCAGAACGCCGCAGCCCGTCTGGTGTTCAACCTTCCCAAGTTCTCTCACGTCACCCCGCTCCTCCGCTCTCTCCACTGGCTTCCAGTTGAAGCTCGCATCCGCTACAAGACCATGGTGCTCGCCTACGGAGCTGTGAGGGGAACGGCACCTCAGTACCTCCAGGCTCTGATCAGGCCCTACACCCAAACAAGGGCACTGCGTTCATCCACCTCTGGCCTGCTCTGCCTCCCTACCACTGAGGAAGTACAGTTCCCGCTCAGCCCAGTCAAAACTGTTCGCTGCTCTGGCCCCCCAATGGTGGAACAAACTCCTCACGACGCCAGGACAGCGGAGTCAATCACCACCTTCCGGAGACACCTGAAACCCCACCTCTTCAAGGAATACCTAGGATAGGGTAAGTAAGGGTAAGTAATCCTTCTCACCCCCCTTCTCCCCCCCAACAAGATTTAGATGCAAGTGGCTGTTCCACTGGTTGTCATAAGGTGTATGCACCAATTTGTAAGTCGCTCTGGATAAGAGCGTCTGCTAAATGACTTAAATGTAAATGTAAATGTAATGGCACGGACACTGCGGTAGTTCAACGGCTCTGAGAGCCTCTCTAGTCCTTAAGTTGATCTCCTGTTAATACCTACGGTTATCTGAATTGACCCTGTCGCCCGCGGCCTTGGTGCTTGTATACTGACGCGATTACACCCAGGGCCAGTCTTCGGATCTGCAACTCTCGGTTGAGCTCAGTACCTAGCCCTAGTCGTGTGACGCAGACTTTTCGATATTCCAGTGGGGCAGGGAATCACCAGCGGGTTCTCTCATCCAGTCCAAACTTGAATCTCTCAATTTAGCAAACCGCCGACTTCAAGTCAACCTTTCAGCCAGTAGAGGGAAGTCGCTACTAACTAAATTCTAAAAGAACTCTGACCGATTGAAACTCTGCTCCTGATCTCGTGGGTCTCCTCGTCATCTCTCAAAGGTAATTAAATAACTATTATAAGCATTTAATGTAGAGATAAGTGTTATCATTGTACCAGGCATTTTTATAGAGCATTAAGGCAAGTGCATGTTTTTGATTAACGCTGTGTGTGACCGAGTAACAATTGTGTATTTTGAAGTGTGTTTGATTGTAAAAGACAAAAAACAGAGTGTTTTCAAAAATAAACGGTAGTCTTATTTTGTCTCGAGTAAACGGTTCTCTCAAAGACAGTTAACGGCACGGGAGATAACAACTCTGACACTCCCCGCTACCGGGACACTGGAAACGGAGATCAGTACTCTAGGACAGAATAAGTTACTATTAAAAGACAAAGAGGAAGGTGTGTCCAGTAGTGATTCATTTAATTGTCTTATCGATCTATCTAAGTTTTATTTTCCAAGCGATACATAGCCGACGGGCAGAGTAGTGAGACTAAGTTGACTAAAGGTCTTCACACTTTAAACTAGATACATCACAGAGGGGAAACACTCAACCACAGGGAAATCATATAGAGACTGGTAGGACTAGTGCTTAATAATAACTCAAGGACCAATTAGTGGTGAAACAAAGAGTCTAGAGGATAAAGGTGGGGTTCGCACATCCCAGCTAGAGCTAGACCGTTGAGAGTGACAAGGCAAAAGACCTCTCTACGCGGACAACGTTTCGATATAGAAAGAGAGGCAGGGCTACGCGAGCGGTCCTGGTTATACCGAGATAACCTGAAGTACCTATAGTGCCCTGTCCGATCCAGGGAACGGGACGCTAACCACCTCTAGCAACCCCGCTGCCGGCCAAGGGGCGGGGCCGAAGGTTTCGTATCGCAACAAATTAGATGTACAGTATATACCATGTTATAATTAGAGGTACAGTATCTACCATGTTATAATTAGATGTACAGTATCTACCATGTTCTATATAGATGTACAGTATCTACCATGTTATAATTAGAGGTACAGTATCTACCATGTTGTAATTAGATGTACAGTATCTACCATGTTATAATTAGATGTACAGTATCTACCATGTTATAATTAGACGTACAGTATCTACCATGATTTAATTAGAGGTACAGTATCTACCATGTTATAATTAGATGTACAGTATCTACCATGTTCTATATAGAGATACAGTATCTACCATGTTATAATTAGATGTACAGTATCTACCATGTTATAATTAGATGTACAGTATCTACCATGATTTAATTAGAGGTACAGTAACTACCATGGTCTAATTAGATGTACAGTATCTACCATGTTATAATTAGACGTACAGTATCTACCATGTTCTATATAGATGTACAGTATCTACCATGTTATAATTAGATGTACAGTATCTACCATGTTCTATATAGATGTACAGTATCTACCATGTTATAATTAGATGTACAGTATATACCATGTTATAATTAGAGGTACAGTATCTACCATGTTATAATTAGGTGTACAGTATCTACCATGTTCAATATAGATGTACAGTATCTACCATGTTATAATTAGATGTACAGTATCTACCATGTTATAATTAGAGGTACAGTATCTACCATGTTGTAATTAGATGTACAGTATCTACCATGTTATAATTAGATGTACAGTATCTACCATGTTACAATTAGAATTTATTATCTACCATGTTCTATATAGATGTACAGTATCTACCATGTTATAATTAGATGTGCAGTATCTACCATGATTTAATTAGAGGTACAGTATCTACCATGATCTAATTAGATGTACAGTATGTACCATGTTATAATTAGACGTACAATATCTACCATGTTCTATAAAGATGTACAGTATCTACCATGTTATAATTAGATGTACAGTATCTACCATGTTATAATTAGAGGTACAGTATCTACCATGTTATAATTAGATGTACAGTATCTACCATGTTTCTATATGAAATTAGAGGTACAGTATCTACCATGTTATACTTAGATGTACAGTATCTACCATGATTTAATTAGAGTGTACAGTATCTACCATGTTATAATTAGATGTACAGTATCTACCATGATTTAATTAGAGGTACAGTATCTACCATGATCTAATTAGAGGTACAGTATCTACCATGTTCTATATAGAGATACAGTATCTACCATGTTATAATTAGATGTACAGTATCTACCATGTTATAATTAGATGTACAGTATCTACCATGTTCTATATAGATGTACAGTATCTACCATGTTATAATTAGATGTACAGTATCTACCATGTTATAATTAGAGGTACAGTATCTACCATGTTATAATTAGATGTACAGTATCTACCATGTTCTATATTAGATGTACAGTATCTACCATGTTATAATTAGAGGTACAGTATCTACCATGTTATAATTAGAGGTACAGTATCTACCATGTTATAATTAGATGTACAGTATCTACCATGTTCTATATAGATGTACAGTATCTACCATGTTGTAATTAGATGTACAGTATCTACCATGTTATAATTAGAGGTACAGTATCTACCATGTTGTATATGTTCTATAGATGTACAGTATCTACCATGTTATAATTAGAGGTACAGTATCTACCATGTTCTATCTATATAATTAGATGTACAGTATCTACCATGTTCTATATAGATGTACAGTATCTACCATGATAATTAGATGTACAGTATCTACCATGATTTAATTAGAGGTACAGTATCTACCATGATCTAATTAGATGTACAGTATGTACCATGTTATAATTAGACGTACAGTATCTACCATGTTCTATATAGATGTACAGTATCTACCATGTTATAATTAGATGTACAGTATCTACCATGTTATAATTAGAGGTACAGTATCTACCATGTTATAATTAGATGTACAGTATCTACCATGTTCTATATAGATGCACAGTATCTACCATGTTATAATTAGATGTACAGCATTCACCATGTTCTATATAGATGTACAGTATCTACCATGTTATAATTAGAGGTACAGTATCTACCATGTTCTATATAGATGTACAGTATCTACCATGTTATAATTAGATGTACAGTATCTACCATGATTTAATTAGAGGTACAGTATCTACCATGATCTAATTAGATGTACAGTATCTACCATGTTATAATTAGACGTACAGTATCTACCATGTTCTATATAGATGTACAGTATCTACCATGTTATAATTAGATGTACAGTATATACCATGTTATAATTAGAGGTACAGTATCTACCATGTTATAATTAGATGTACAGTATCTACCATGTTCTATATAGATGTACAGTATCTACCATGTTATAATTAGATGTACAGTATCTACCATGTTCTATATAGATGTACAGTATCTACCATGTTATAATTAGAGGTACAGTATCTACCATGTTCTATATAGATGTACAGTATCTACCATGTTATAATCAGATGTACAGTATCTACCATGTTATAATTAGAGGTACAGTATCTTACCATGTTATAATTAGAGGTACAGTATCTACCATGTTCTATATAGATGTACAGTATCTTACCATGTTATAATTAGATGTACAGTATCTACCATGTTCTATATAGATGTACAGTATCTACTCATGTTATAATTTGTAGTAAAACGCTAAATGGATTTGGAGTAATTTCCTGGTCCTCTCTCCCCCTGTCTTACCCACCAAGGGTAGAGACAGAGATGACCTCGCCTACTGAAATAATGGATTGGGCAAAGCCACCAGAAGACGACTCAAGCCAACCAACTACTGAACCTGACTGGTGTCAGGAAGAATCACCTCTGCCTCAAGCGACACCTCTGAATGGGAACACGGATAGACTCATTAAGCGATAGAGTAATGGGCACTGTCATAACCAGAGGCCCATATGCACTGTAAGAAAAGTGTTTCCTCATTGTTGCTAGAGTAATGGGCACTGTCATAACCAGAGGCCCATATATGCACTGTAAGAAAAGTGTTTCCTGTTGTAAGATATGTCATCACCCTCTACTCTGAGGGAATGGGGAGGAGCAGCAGATCGGTGCAGAGAATCAAAAGGGTATATAAAGAGACATTTGCCATTACTTTGGCGCTGACTTCTTGAATTCTGAATCATTTAGACAACCATTTGACTTCTCGGGTAATTGCCACCTGACCTTCTCCCTTACCTTACCTCGCTCATCAACTCATCCCTGACCGCTGGCTACGTCCCTCCCCTGGCTCAAGAGAGCGAGAGTTGCACCCCTTCTGAAAAAAACCTACACTCGATCCCTCCGATGTCAACAACTACAGACCAGTATCCCTTCTCTTTTTCTCTCCAAAACTTTGAGCGTGCCGCCCTGGCCAGCTCTACCGCTATCTCTCTCAGAATGACCTTCTTGATCCAAATCAGTCAGGTTTCAAGACTAGTCATTCAACTGAGACTGCTCTTCTGTATCACGGAGGCGCTCCGCACTGCTAAAGCTAACTCTCTCCCTTCGCTCTCATCCTTCTAGACCTATCGGCTGCCTTCGATACTGTGAACCATCAGATCCTCCTCTCCACCCTCTCCGAGTTGGGCATCTCGGGCGCGGCCCACGCTTGATTGGCGCCCTACCTGACAGGTCGCTCCTACCAGGTGGCGTGGCGAATCTGTCTCCTCACCACGCGCTTCACCACTGGTGTCCCCCCAGGGCTCTGTTCCTAGGCCCTCTATTCTCGCTATACACCAAGTCACTTACTCTGTCATAACCTCACATGGTCTCTCCTATCATTGCTATGCAGACCCACACACACAATCTTCTCCTTCCCCCTTCTGATGACCAGGTGGCGAATCGCATCTCTGCATGTCTGGCAGACATATCAGTGTGGATGACGGATCACCACCTCAAGCTGAACCTCAGCAAGACGGAGCTCCTTCCTCCCCGGGGAAGGACTGCCCGTTCCATGATCTCGCCATCACGGTTGACAACTCCATTGTGTCCTCCTCCAGAGCGCTAAGAACCTTGGCGTGATCCTGGACAACACCCCGACGTTCTCAACTAACATCAAGGCGGTGTCCCGCTTCCTGTAGGTTCATGCTCTACAACATCCGCAGGAGTACCACCCTGCTCTCACAGGAAGCTAAGCAGGTCCTAATCCAGGCACTTGTCATCTCCGTCTTGGATTACTGCAACTCGCTGTTGGCTGGGCTCCTGCCTGTGCCATTAAACCCCCTACAACTCATCCAGAACGCCGCAGTCCGGCCTGGTGTTCAACCTTCCCAGTTCTCCGCACGTCACCGCTCCTCCGGCTCTCTCCACTGGCTTCAGTTGAAGCTCGCATCCGCTACAAGACCATGGTGCTCGCCTACGGAGCTGTGAGGGGAACGGGGGCACTCAGTACCTCCAGGCTCTGATCAGGCCCTACACCCAAACAAGGGCACTGCGTTCATCCACCTTCTGGCCTGCTCGCCTCCCTACCACTGAGGAAGTACAGTTCGCCCAGCCCAGTCAAAACTGCTCATGTTTGGCCCCCCCAATGGTGGAACAAACTCCCCACGACGCCAGGACAGCGGAGTCAATCACCACCTTTCCGGGAGACACCTGAAACCCCAATTCTTCAAGGGAATACCTAGGATAGGTAAGCAAGGGTAAGTAATCCTTCTCACCCCCCCTTCTCCCCCAACAAGATTTAGATGCAAGTGGCCGTTCCACTGGTTGTCATAAGGTGTATGCACCCAATTTGTAAGTCGCTCTGGATAAGAGCGTCTGCTAAATGACTTAAATGTAAATGTAAATGTAATGGCACGGACACTGTGTAGTTCAACGGCTCTGAGAGCCTCTAGTCCTTAAGTTGATCTCCTGTTAATACCTACGGTTATCTGAATTGACCCTGTCGCCCGCGCCTTGGTGCTTGTATACTGACGCGATACACCCAGGGCCAGTCTTCGATCTGCAACTCGGTTGAGCTCAGTACCTAGCCCTAGTCGCGGTGACGCAGACTTTTCGATATTCCAGTGGGGCAGGGAATCACCAGCGGTTCTCTCATCCAGTCCAAACTTGAATCTCTCAATTTAAACCGACTTCAAGTCAACCTTTCAGCCAGTAGAGGGAAGTCGCTTACTAACTAAATTCTAAAAAGAACTCTGACCGATTGAAACTCTGCTCCTGATCTCGTGGGTCTCCTCGTCATCTTCTCAAAGGTAATTAAATAACTATATAAGCATTTAATGTAGAGATAAGTGTTATCATTGTACCAGGTATTTATAGAGCATTAAGGCAAGTGCATGTTTTTGATTAACGCTGTGTGTGACCGAGTAACAATTGTGTATTTTTGAAGTGTGTTTGATTGTAAAAGACAAAAAACAGAGTGTTTTCAAAAATAAACGGTAGTCTTATTTTTGTCTGAAAACGGCTCTCTCAAAGACAGTTAACGGCACGGGAGATAACAACTCTGACACTCCCCGCTACCGGGACACTGGAAACGGAGATCAGTACTCTAGGACAGAATAGTTACTATAAAAGACAAAAGAGGAAGGTGTGTCCAGTAGTGATTCATTTAATTGTCTTATCGATCTATCTAAGTTTTATTTTCCAAGCGATACATAGCCGACGGGCAGAGTAGTGAGACTAAGTTGACTAAAGGTCTTCACACTTTAAACTAGATACATCACAGAGGGGAAACACTCAACCACAGGGAAATCATATAGAGACTGGTAGGACTAGTGCTTAATAATAACTCAAGGACCAATTAGTGGTGAAACAAAGAGTCTAGAGGATAAAGGTGGGGTTCGACATCCCAAAGCTAGAGCTAGACCGTTGAGAGTGACAAGGCAAAAGACCTCTACGCGGACAACGTTTCGATATAGAAAGAGAGGCAGGGATACGCTGAGCGTCCTGGTTATACCGAGATAACCTGGAGTACCTATAGTGCCCTGTCCGATCCAGGGAACGGGACGCTAACCACTTAGCAACCCCGCGGCCGGCCAAGGGGCGGGC
>NW_026277401.1:0-1172 GCF_023373465.1 Oncorhynchus keta | reverse complement strand
GGTGTTCATTTCATCTCAAAGCAATTTTTGCTGAAAACTGTCCACGATGTTCATTTCATCTCAAATAGACAGCACAGCAAAAATTGACATCCAGAGAGCATCAAACATGATTTAGAGCTTGTTTATGGAAAAAACTTTTTTTCTGTATTTTCTCGACGTTGCAACTTACTGAAAACTGTCCACAATGTTCATTTCATCTCAAATAGACAGCACAGCAAAAATTGGACATCCAGAGTGCATCAAACATGATTTAGAGCTTGTTTATGGAAAAAATCTTCTGTATTTCAATGTTGCAACTTACTGAAAACTGTCCACAATGTTCATTTCATCTCAAATAGACAGCACAGCAAAAATTGGACATCCAGAGTGCATCAAACATGATTTAGAGCTTGTTTATGGAAAAACGTTTTTTCTGTATTTCGACGTTGCAACTTACTGAAAACTGTCCACAATGTTCATTTCATCTCAAATAGACAGCACAGCAAAAATTGGACATCCAGAGTGCATCAAACATGATTTAGAGCTTGTTTATGGAAAAAAACGTTTTTTCTGTATTTCGACGTTGCAACTTACTGAAAACTGTCCACGATGTTCATTTCATCTCAAATAGACAGCACAGCAAAAATTGGACATCCAGAGTGCATCAAACATGATTTAGAGCTTGTTTATGGAAAAACGTTTTTTCTGTATTTCGACGTTGCAACTTACTGAAAACTGTCCACAATGTTCATTTCATCTCAAATAGACAGCACAGCAAAAATTGGACATCCAGAGTGCATCAAACATGATTTAGAGCTTGTTTATGGAAAAAAAAACGTTTTTTCTGTATTTCGACGTTGCAACTTACTGAAAACTGTCCACGATGTTCATTTCATCTCAAATAGACAGCACAGCAAAAATTGGACATCCAGAGTGCATCAAACATGATTTAGAGCTTGTTTATGGAAAAAAACGTTTTTTTCTGTATTTCGACGTTGCAACTTACTGAAAACTGTCCACAATGTTCATTTCATCTCAAATAGACAGCACAGCAAAAATTGGACATCCAGAGTGCATCAAACATGATTTAGAGCTTGTTTATGGAAAAAAAACGTCCAAAGTTTTTTCTGTATTTGGACGACATCAAACATGTTTAGCAAAAAAAAACTTACTGAAAACTGTCCACGATGTTC
>NW_026277400.1:0-5291 GCF_023373465.1 Oncorhynchus keta | reverse complement strand
ATTTAGAGCTTGTTTATGGAAAAAAACGTTTTTTCTGTATTTCGACGTTGCAACTTACTGAAAACTGTCCACGATGTTCATTTCATCTCAAATAGACAGCACAGCAAAAATTGGACATCCAGAGTGCATCAAACATGATTTAGAGCTTGTTTATGGAAAAACGTTTTTTCTGTATTTCGACGTTGCAACTTGCTGAAAACTGTCCACAATGTTAATTTCATCTCAAATAGACAGCACAGCAAAAATTGGACATCCAGGGTGCATCAAACATGATTTAGAGCTTGTTTATGGGAAAAAACGTTTTTTCTGTATTTCGACGTTGCAACTTACTGAAAACTGTCCAAAGTGTTCATTTAATCTCAAATAGACAGCACAGCAAAATTGACATCCAGAGTGCATCAAACATGATTTAGAGCTTGTTTATGAAAAAAAAACGTTTTTTTCTGTATTTCGATTGTTGCAACTTACTGAAAACTGTCCACGATGTTCATTTCATCTCAAATAGACAGCACAGCAAAAATTGGACATCCAGAGTACATCAAACATGATTTAGAGCTTGTTTATGGAAAAACTTTTATTTTCTGTATTTCGATTCGTTGCAACTTGGTTGAAAACTGTCCACAATGTTAATTTCATCTCAAATAGACAGCACAGCAAAAATTGACATCCAGGGTGCATCAAACATGATTTTAGAGCTTGTTTATGGGAAAAAAACGTTTTTTCTGTATTTCGACTTTGCAACTTACTGAAAACTGTCCACGTAGTTCATTTCATCTCAAATAGACAGCACAGCAAAAATTGGACATCCAGAGTGCATCAAACATGATTTAGAGCTTGTTTATGGAAAAAAACGTTTTTTCTGTATTTCGACGTTGCAACTTACTGAAAACTGTCCACAGTGTTCATTTCATCTCAAATAGACAGCACAGCAAAAATTGGACATCCAGAGTGCATCAAACATGATTTTTAGAGCTTGTTTATGGAAAAAACGTTTTTTCTGTATTTCGACGTTGCAACTTACTGAAAACTGTCCACGATGTTCATTTCATCTCAAATAGACAGCACAGCAAAAATTGGACATCCAGAGTGCATCAAACATGATTTAGAGCTTGTTTATGGAAAAAACGTTTTTTCTGTATTTCGACGTTGCAACTTACTGAAAACTGTCCACAATGTTCATTTCATCTCAAATAGACAGCACAGCAAAAATTGGACATCCAGAGTGCATCAAACATGATTTAGAGCTTGTTTATGGAAAAAAAAACGCGTTTTTTTTCTGTATTTCGACGTTGCAACTTACTGAAAACTGTCCACAATGTTCATTTCATCTCAAATAGACAGCACAGCAAAAAATTGGACATCCAGAGTGCATCAAACATGATTTAGAGCTTGTTTATGGAAAAAAACGTTTTTTTTTTTCTGTATTTCGACGTTGCAACTTACTGAAAACTGTCCACAATGTTCATTTCATCTCAAATAGACAGCACAGCAAAATTGGACATCCAGAGTGCATCAAACATGATTTAGAGCTTGTTTATGGAAAAAACGTTTTTTCTGTATTTCGACGTTGCAACTTACTGAAAACTGTCCACAATGTTCATTTCATCTCAAATAGACAGCACAGCAAAATTGGACATCCAGAGTGCATCAAACATGATTTAGAGCTTGTTTATGGAAAAAACGTTTTTCTGTATTTCGACGTTGCAACTTACTGAAAACTGTCCAAAGTGTTCATTTCATCTCAAATAGACAGCACAGCAAAAATTGGACATCCAGAGTGCATCAAACATGATTTAGAGCTTGTTTATGGAAAAAAAACGTTTTTTTTCTGTATTTCAACGTTGCAACTTACTGAAAACTGTCCACAATGTTCATTTCATCTCAAATAGACAGCACAGCAAAAATTGGACATCCAGAGTGCATCAAACATGATTTAGAGCTTGTTTATGGAAAAAACGTTTTTTCTGTATTTCGACGTTGCAACTTACTGAAAACTGTCCACAATGTTCATTTCATCTCAAATAGACAGCACAACAAAAATTGGACATCCAGAGTGCATCAAACATGATTTAGAGCTTGTTTATGGAAAAAACGTTTTTTCTGTATTTCGACGTTGCAACTTACTGAAAACTGTCCACAATGTTCATTTCATCTCAAATAGACAGCACAACAAAAATTGGACATCCAGAGTGCATCAAACATGATTTAGAGCTTGTTTATGGAAAAAAAAAAAAAACGTTTTTTCTGTATTTCGACGTTGCAACTTACTGAAAACTGTCCACAATGTTCATTTCATCTCAAATAGACAGCACAGCAAAAATTGGACATCCAGAGTGCATCAAACATGATTTAGAGCTTGTTTATGGAAAAACGTTTTTTCTGTATTTCGACGTTGCAACTTACTGAAAACTGTCCACAATGTTCATTTCATCTCAAATAGACAGCACAGCAAAAATTGGACATCCAGAGTGCATCAAACATGATTTAGAGCTTGTTTATGGAAAAAAAACGTTTTTTCTGTATTTCGACGTTGCAACTTACTGAAAACTGTCCACAATGTTCATTTCATCTCAAATAGACAGCACAGCAAAAATTGGACATCCAGAGTGCATCAAACATGATTTAGAGCTTGTTTATGGAAAAACGTTTTTTCTGTATTTCGACGTTGCAACTTACTGAAAACTGTCCACAATGTTCATTTCATCTCAAATAGACAGCACAGCAAAAATTGGACATCCAGAGTGCATCAAACATGATTTAGAGCTTGTTTATGGAAAAACGTTTTTCTGTATTTCGATCGTTGCAACTTACTGAAAACTGTCCACAATGTTCATTTCATCTCAAATAGACAGCACAGCAAAAATTGACATCCAGAGTGCATCAAACATGATTTAGAGCTTGTTTATGGAAAAAAAGTTTTTTCTGTATTTCGACGCTGCAACTTACTGAAAACTGTCCACAATGTTCATTTCATCTCAAATAGACAGCACAGCAAAAAATTGGACATCCAGAGTGCATCAAACATGATTTAGAGCTTGTTTATGGAAAAAACGTTTTTTCTGTATTTCGACGTTGCAACTTGCTGAAAACTGTCCACAATGTTCATTTAATCTCAAATAGACAGCACAGCAAAAATTGGACATCCAGAGTGCATCAAACATGATTTAGAGCTTGTTTATGGAAAAAAGTGTTTTTTCTGTATTTCGACGTTGCAACTTGCTGAAAACTGTCCACAATGTTCATTTCATCTCAAATAGACAGCACAGCAAAAATTGGACATCCAGAGTGCATCAAACATGATTTAGAGCTTGTTTATGAAAAAAACGTTTTTTCTGTATTTCGACGTTGCAACTTAATGAAAACTGTCCAAAGTGTTCATTTCATCTCAAATAAGACAACACAGCAAAAATTGGACATCCAGAGTGCATCAAACATGATTTAGAGCTTGTTTATGGAAAAAAACGTTTTTTCTGTATTTCGACCTTGCAACTTAATGAAAACTGTCCAAAGTGTTCATTTCATCTCAAATAGACAGCACAGCAAAAATTGGACGTCCAGAGTGCATCAAACATGATTTAGAGCTTGTTTATGGAAAAAACGTTTTTTCTGTATTTCGACGTTGCAACTTACTGAAAACTGTCCACAAGTGTTCATTTCATCTCAAATAGACAGCACAGCAAAATTGGACATCCAGAGTGCATCAAACATGATTTAGAGCTTGTTTATGGAAAAAAAAAACGTTTTTTCTGTATTTCGACGTTGCAACTTGTGAAAACTGTCCACAAGAGTTCATTTCATCTCAAATAGACAGCACAGCAAAAATTGGACATCCAGAGTGCATCAAACATGATTTAGAGCTTGTTTATGGAAAAAAACGTTTTTTCTGTATTTCACGTTGCAACTTACTGAAAACTGTCCAAAAGTGTTCATTTCATCTCAAATGACAGCACAGCAAAATTGGACATCCAGAGTGCATCAAACATGATTTAGAGCTTGTTTATGGAAAAAAAGTTTTTTCTGTATTTCGACGTTGCAACTTGTGGAAAACTGTCCACAATGTTCATTTCATCTCAAATAGACAGCACAGCAAAATTGGACATCCAGAGTGCATCAAACATGATTTAGAGCTTGTTTATGGAAAAAAACGTTTTTTCTGTATTTCGACGTTGCAACTTACTGAAAACTGTCCAAAGTGTTCATTTCATCTCAAATGACAGCACAGCAAAAATTGGACATCCAGAGTGCATCAAACATGATTTAGAGCTTGTTTATGGAAAAAAAAACGTTTTTTCTGTATTTCGACGTTGCAACTTACTGAAAACTGTCCAAAGTGTTCATTTCATCTCAAATAGACAGCACAGCAAAAATTGACATCCAGAGTGCATCAAACATGATTTAGAGCTTGTTTATGGAAAAAAGTTTTTCTGTATTTCGACGTTGCAACTTGCTGAAAACTGTCCACAATGTTAATTTCATCTCAAATAGACAGCACAGCAAAAATTGGACATCCAGGGTGCATCAAACATGATTTAGAGCTTGTTTATGGGAAAAAAAAGTTTTTTCTGTATTTCGACGTTGCAACTTACTGAAAACTGTCCACGATGTTCATTTCATCTCAAATAGACAGCACAGCAAAAATTGGACATCCAGAGTGCATCAAACATGATTTAGAGCTTGTTTATGGAAAAAAACGTTTTTTCTGTATTTCGACGTTGCAACTTAATGAAAACTGTCCAAAGAGTTCATTTCATCTCAAATAGACAGCACAGCAAAAATTGGACATCCAGAGTGCATCAAACATGATTTAGAGCCTGTTTATGGAAAAAAACGTTTTTTTTTCTGTATTTCAATGTTGCAACTTGCTGAAAACTGTCCACAATGTTCATTTCATCTCAAATAGACAGCACAGCAAAAATTGGACATCCAGAGTGCATCAAACATGATTTAGAGCTTGTTTATGGAAAAAAAAACGTTTTTTCTGTATTTCGACGTTGCAACTTACTGAAAACTGTCCACAATGTTCATTTCATCTCAAATAGACAGCACAGCAAAAATTGGACATCCAGAGTGCATCAAACATGATTTTTAGAGCTTGTTTATGAAAAAAGTTTTTTTCTGTATTTCGACGTTGCAACTTACTGAAAACTGTCCAAAGTGTTCATTTCATCTCAAATGGACAGCACAGCAAAAATTGGACATCCAGAGTGCATCAAACATGATTTAGAGCTTGTTTATGAAAAAATGTTTTTTCTGTATTTCAATGTTGCAACTTGCAGAAAACTGTCCAAAGT
>NW_026277399.1:0-57625 GCF_023373465.1 Oncorhynchus keta | reverse complement strand
ATCCACATCTAAAGCAGTAGTATCAGCCAAAAGCAATGCTACAGTGCAGGTCTAACAACAGCGGTTATTGTTGAAAAATGTGTGTGTTTGTTATATCCTTAGAATACAATTGGAAGACTTGGAAAATCCATTCTAATGTTAGGCTAATTGAGAAATAGTCTGTGTCTATATTTGATTTAGGATATATAAGGAATTGAACTTTGAGACACAGGTCTGTAAACTTCTGTTTCATTCTCTAAGAGCACATGTTTCAATAACACATGAAGCTTAATTATTGACCTTTTCCAGAATGCAGTCAAAAGAAAAACTTCGGGTTTATCACATTTAAAAAAAACATAAATTCAATTTTCAGTATGAGGTATGGGAATACAGTAGTGGACAGAGAAAGAAAGGCTGGCTTTTGTAGAAATGGTATTTGATGATACACCTTTCGGTTTCAAATTGTTATTGTTGTTGTCAAGTGGTATATCAAAGTTGATTAGAATAGCCTAGAAATAACTACACAAAATCAGTAGCTACATACATCTAACCATACTACTTGTGATGTAAGTGTATATAGTATATAGTGTATATAGTAAGTGTATATAAGTGTATATAGTATATAGTATGTTTACTGGTCATAGTATGGATATAGTTAGTATGCCAGATTAGCCAAAATATGAACTTTTCAAGCAGTGGACATTATTTCCGTGCTTTCAGGGCCCATAATGCAATTCTTCAGAAAACAGGCGTGGCCTCATAACATTTTAAGAAAATGGCAGAAAATATGGTGCCGAAGTGAGACGAGAGCGGATACAATTTCAGTGCTATAACTAATTATGACAAAATTTTAGCGATGTAATGAATTTTCAAATAAGTTACGTTACAATATCTTTGTTACGCTATCCTTACGAAACGCGTAGCATATCATTGCAGCAGTATGTACCGTTATGTTAGCTAGCTACCAAACACAAATTTAGTTGGCTATTAATACATCAGGCTTTGCTAGTCATTGTGCGTTCTCAATGAACATTGTTAATTCACTCTGGCTATCGACTCCGATTTCAGAGCACTCTCATCTGAGTGTGCCAAAGAACAGATTAATTGATTAATTTTACAACCGTAACACCCGTTGAATATAACCGGTATCAGTAAACATCTGCAAAAAAAGCATAATTAAATTGTTGCCAGAAACACAGTTACAGTCACCAATACTCTGGATAACATGAAAACAGCATAACCAGCTCTGCTAGGGCGAGTAAAATGGTCAGAGTGAGGGGTTCTCTCATTTGTGTCTGGAAGTAGCTAGCAAGCTAGCCAAAGATAGCCAGTTAGCTTGGGTGCTTAATTGCCGTTGTGAGGTCAAAACGCTCGGATCAACTCTACTCCTCCAGTGCTCAGAACGCTCCGTCAGTGAATTTCCAAACGGACAATCTGACAACGCTCTGAATTTACGAATGCCCAGAGCGTACTCTGCTTTGAATTTACCAACACGGAAATCTATGATGTCTAGCTAGTCATTTTGTTATGCTAACAAGCTAGCAAGAGGTTGCAAAGCAACAGCTTCCGATAGACAGGCGAAGCGCTTAAGCTCATTTAGGGTGACCAGACGTCCCTGTTTTTGGTGGCCTGTCCCCGTTTTGGTGGCCTGTCCCGGTTGGAGCTGTCCCCGGAAATTTCCCCGTTTTTAGGGAGATGTCCCTGACCTCGTAGGGTAAATTAAATACCCCTGCACGAGATTGTGTAAGGCAAAACCTGCAAAGAAAAGGAAACAGGCAAATGCACAAACACCAGAGAAAACTCAGAAAAACATTTTTATTTACTATCTATCTGCGTTTTCTCTGGTATTTCTGGAACCACTTGCAACTGGAAATGGACATGTTTAGGAGAACTGGTTTCCAGAATTGGGAACAAAAAGAGTACTGCCAATACCAGGTTAGTTGTAGAGTCTATTGCAGTGTTTTGATTAGGCTTACCTGTAACGTCCAGCAATGCTGGATAACAACAATCTTTGGTTATATCATATTTAGTGTAGCTACAAGCTATTGATTTTTTTGCCATGGGGCAGAGAGAATTTTTGCTGTTTTAGAGCTCAGGGATTCTTAAAAGATGGGACAATCAACTTTTTACTACAAATATTTGTCTTAATTTTAACTAAATGTGAAGATTATATTTTGACACACAAAAGTCTTAACACCATGTAAAGGAACAACCTATTTTTTCATTAAATGCAACTAAGTGGATATGGTCAATTTCATCAGACATCAGACAAAAGGCATTTCATTTGTACAATTATTGTCCAACAAGTGTTTAAAGGCCTTGATTATTTAATGCTAACATTAGATTATTCATAAATGTGTAATACACATCTCCAAAAAAAATTGTATTGTTTTATTGCCATATTAAATGCTCTAGGGCTAATTTAGCTAGCAATCTGGCATGGTTTTCTAGATTTTGAACATAAAATAACAAGTATAAAGCGAACATTATCCATTAGGTCTAGCACAGCAAATACATTAATTGTTGAAGAACAGCGATTACAATATTTGTTCAGAATATTGACCAAAAAATAATAATAATTTAAAGGCGGTTAGTTCCTCTGTATAGATGGGAGAACCTTCCAGAAGGACAACCATCTCTGCAGAACTCCATGAATCAAGCCTTTATGGTAGAGTGGCCAGACGGAAGCCACTTCTCAGTAAAAGGCACTTGACAGCCTTTGAGTGTTAGTTTTAGTTTTAGCCTTGGAGTTTGCCAAATGGCACCCAAAGGACTCTCAGTTTAAGGGCACAGGGCAAGATCTAGATGCAGACACTGAAGGTCGATTTTTCGAGTCTCTGATATTTATTAGTATCCAACGGGCATGCAAGATAACGGTCATGGACAGGCAAAAAGATCATAACAAGGTCAGATTCCAGGAGGTACAGAGTGGCAGGCAGGCTCGAGGTCAGGTCAGGCAGTATGGTCAGGGCAGGCGGGTTCACAGTCAGGGCAGGCAAGGGTCAAAACCGTGAGGACAAGCAAAACAGAGCTAAGAAAAAGCAGGGGCACGGGTTAATGATAAGGGAATTATATGCTTAAAGGTAATGATTAAAATAGTCCACCCTGAAACAATATAATTGTATGAAATTTATTAGAATCATAAAACTATAATCTGATGATGGTGTAATTTTAGTCCGAATTAGAACAAGGACCTTTTGCTCTTTTTTAGTATGTAAGCAGGGTGCAAGTGGGAAACACATGATAAGAGAAGCTATCGACAGACAAGTTGTACTACTGTATTCCTTACAGGACATTCTGTCTCCACCCGTGGAGGGGAGAAACTGTTAGGCTTGCAGAAAATTATGAAACATGTGTCTGTATAGTGGAAAAACACTGACTGTCTGAGCAAGGCGTAGTTTAAGATTTGAACTTGTTTGTGTGTGTGTTATAAAGACTGTGTTTGCATTTTGATTTCAGAACATTCTCTGGATAAACTGTACAGACCTTTTGCATTAGCTGAGTCTTTGCCTAATTATTATTAAACCCAGGGTCTTACAAATCTCGGGGATTGGGCAAAGCTTATTGATTGTTAGTTATTATCATTTGGGATTGAAAATTCTCCTGACAGTTAAACACACTGGTTGACTTGACAAGGCAAACTGACACAGAGAGATGGGAAACACAGGGATAAATACACCAGGGAAAATAATTGACACCTGGAGGGGGTGGAGACAATCACAAGGACAGGTGAAACAGATCAGGGCGTGACACTTAGACCATGACAAATAAGATTCTCTGGTCTGATGGAACCAAGATTGAACTCTTTGACCTGAATGCCAAGTGTCATGTCTGGAGGAAACCTGGCACAATCCCTACGGTGAATCATCATAATGATGGTGGCAACATTATGCTGTTAGGATGTTTTTCAGAGGCAGGGACTGGGACACTAGTCAAGATCGAGGGAAATCTTAACGGAGCAAAGTACAGAGAGATCCTTGATGAAAACCTGTTCCAGAGCACTCAGGTCCTCAGACTAGGGGAAGGTTCACCTTCCAACAGGACAACGACCCTAAGCACACAGCCAAGATAATGCATTAGTGGCTTCGGGACAAGTATCTGAATGTCCTTGAGTGGCCAAGCCAGAGCCCAGACCCGAACCCGATCTAACATCTCTGGAGACCTGAAAATAGCTGTGCAGTGACGTTCACCATCCAACCTGACAGAGCTTGAGAGGATCTGCAGAGAAGATTTCGAGAAACACCCCAAATACAGCTGTGCAAAGCTTGTAGCGTCACACCCAAGAAGACTTGAGGCTGTAATCACTGCCAAAGGAACAACCTGTCATGTGTCACAAACTTTGTGAATATCTGGGTATTCCCTCTTCACACAGCAGAAAGACTGAATTTAATCAGCACATACTATTTGTTCTACAGTCCTTCTTTGGTGGGCAGAATTGGCATCTCCTCCTCTTGCCTGGCCCAGCTGCAGCCTCAGGTGGATCAGTACAAGATTCAGCCCCTGATCAGCTTTTGCAAGCTCTGCAGAGACTGCTGTGCGGGTGAGCCACTCCCTTCATTTGAATGACACTAAGTGGCAGTGTTTTACAACTAATGCCGGTTTGCCTGAGGCTGATGGAGTGCAGGTGTTTGTACACACAAACATACAGTTGGCATTGCTGTTATGATTTTAGTTGTCCTTGATGTCCTTTAACTTACATTTATTTATTATAATCTTTTTGCATTGTTGTCTGCTGTTTTCTTCTGTCTTTTCCTTTTTTTCTCTTTAGTTCAATCAATTGGTTGTTGTCGGGTTACTGGGGGGTACTTTGGGAGGGGTCTCGATTGTTTGAGAGGGACAGCTATTGGGGAAATGTGGGGGGCTCTTGGAGGATTCGGGTTAATGTTTTTTGGCCTGGTGGTAGATCGGTCAACATGCCCTTGAGCAGGGCATTGACCCTGGATGCTTCTGTGTGTCGCTCTGAATGGGGATCTGTTGGATGACCTTGTATGATGTAGTTATTGAGCTGCTTCACTGCAAGTATATTGTATATTTCGAATATTCAATAAATAATAAAAAAATACATGTAAAAAAAAGAGTAAACTGTTCTGAGTCTTTAGATGCCTTTTGGTCAAATCCAAGTGGGCTGTCATGTGACTTTTATTGAGGAGTGTCTTCAATCTGGCCACTCTACCATAAAGTCCTGATTGGTGGAGTGCTGCAGAGATGGTTGTACTTCTGGAAGGTTCCCCCATCTACACAGAGGAACTCTAGAGCTCTGTCAGAGTGAACGTTGGGTTCTTGGTCACCTCCCAAACCAAGGCCCATCTTCTCCGATTGCTCAGTTTGGGTTAGGGTTCCATTTTTGAATGATGGAGGCCACTGTGTTCTTGGGGATCTACAATTCTGAAGACATTTTTTGGTACACTTCCCTAGATCTGTGCCTCAACAAAATCCTGTCTCGGAGCTCGACAAACAATTCCTTGTACCTCATGGCTTGTTTTTTTGCTCTGACATGCACTGGCAACTGTGGGACCTTATATAGACAGGTGTGTGTGCCTTTCCAAATCACGTCCAATCTATTGAATGTACCACAGGTGGACTCCAATCAAGTTGTAGAAATATCTCAAGGATGATCAATGGAAACACCTGAGCTCAATTTCGAGTCTCACAGCAAAGGCTCTGTATACTTCTGTAAATAAGGTATTTATCGTTTTTTGCAAAAATGTCTGAAAACCTGTTTTCACTTTGTCATTAGGTCGTATTGGGTGTAGATGTATGAGGGGAAACATGTGTTGTATCCATTTTAGAAAAAGGTTGCAACAAAATGTGGAAAAAGTCAAGGGGTCTGAATTATTTCCGAATGCACTAAATGGAGGGATTCAAACTGAGGGAGAAACACACTTTGAAAGCAGCTTTGATGGCCACTGTTAAGAGGAAGATCCCAGCTTCCCATTAATCTTACATTTATTTCTGCTCTTAAAGAGCTCTTAAGTGAACTGCATCATTTTAAAACCTGACGTTTTAGAAACAGCTTGGTTTATGTGTTACAGGGGGTATATATGTATATATGTACATGTATACAGCAATAGAGAGCTTCTATTGGTCAATCTCACCATGATATTGCCAAGTATTAGCATTAACTATGGTTTCGTTCTGTAAGACGGAACAATGGGCAGCATTGATTTCAATGGACACGGTACTGTTCTGAACAACCAATTCAAAAATGGTAATCGCCTTCAGAGGGCTAAATGTATTTTATTTTTTGTTTAACCTTCATTTGACTAGTCAACCCAGTTAAGAACACATTCTTATTTACAATGACAGTCTACCAAAAGGCAAAAGGTCTCTGGCAGGGACGGGGGCTAAATGAAATACAAATATTTGACAAAACACACATCACAACGAGAGACACAACACTACATAAAGAGACAACAACATAGCATGGTAGGCAGTAACAGAATTCTGTTGTAACAGATAGGCTTACATTATTCAGTGTTTATACATCCTTGGCTGAGTACCAGAGGAAAGTTGGGGACAGTCAAGTCAGCAATAGCCCGTGTTGCTAGCAACAAGATAATGTTTTGAGTTCACGATCTAGCTAATGATTAGCACACTGGGGTAAATGTAGATGGGCAACCTCATGCAACAGGTTATCGTGCTTATTGCTAAATAACACACCTGCCTGATAATATGGACTGATATGGTATTGGGCTCATTTCTTAGAAGTAAAATTATATTTTAGATGTTGTCAGGGTACTTTTATTTTCATTCATTTTGGAGTAATAAAATTAGTCTGAAAAGTCCAAAGTAATTAGCCTCTCTGTTTCCAGGTAGACCAACACAATACTATAATTCATAACAGAATCTTCAGCCTATTAGGACTGGACATGAATTCCTATTCAACGGATGGGTCCCATTATGTCTGGCGAAAACCAAACACTACATTCCACAGTAAGACCATAATACCAACGGTCAAGCATGGTGGTGGTAGTATGATGGATTGGAGATGCTTTCATGCCTCAGGACCTGGAAATGCAAAAATATGGAAAATCAGAATGGTGGAAAATACTGTTGTACAGCAGTGTATATGTACACTGAGGGTATAAAACATTTAGAACAACTTCCTGATATTGAGTTGCAAACGCCCCTTTCCCCTCAGAACATCCTCAATTCATTGGGACAAGGACTCTACAAGGTGTCGAAACATTCTACAGTTGGTGTATTTCCCCACCAACATTCATCAGAAACAACCATATTACAGCTATTTGTTTAAAATGCCTAAGTAAGTTACATAGTATATTACTGCTCTTCTCTCCTTCTTCCCTTTTTTCCTGGTCTCAACACGTTTTCGCCCTCATCACCGCTCAAGTCTGTTTCAATAGTCATGAGACCTAGTCTCCTTCCACCATTGTCACGGTGATAGCAGAAAAGAATGGCTTTCAGGCTAAAGATGGTGGATAAATGAAGGAAGTTCACTCAGGCCATTTACCACTGTCTGCTTAAGGGGGGGTTACTCCAGACACCAACGTGATAGCGGTCTGCTTAGTCCTTGACTTCCATTTAAACAGAACCATTGAGGGAGTGGAACATCTTGCTTCCTCTTCTGTCTCTGCTTGAGACTCCAGAATGCTGAGTCACAATGACAAGGCAGAAATACAGCCAGGGCAGAGCCTGAATCAGTCCATACTGTAGTACAACCAATGGGAGGTTATGACAGGAGAAAGAGTGGGAAGGAGGGAGACAAATAGGAATAGAGGGGGAGGAGGAAAGAGTACAGACTAAAAACGCTGTCACCCTTCAGAATAATTCTGTAACGGTTAATCATTTATAGTATTACTATCACTTCTGTTTATAACTTTAACTTAAGAACATTCTTAGTTTGCCCGATAAAATTGTAATGCTAAGAGATGGACAAAAATGTACAGGGTACCTGAACGAAAATAGGGGAGGGTCATGTAATTTGTAATTGATGAAATTTGAATATTTCTCAGTGTTTTAGAATCAGTTGCTTATTAGGCTATATATCGATGCCCGATTCCACCTGATTCTCTGCTGGGCGTGAAATATGATGTGTGCCTAAAGGTTATTTAGCGTGGTCTCAATCAAATGATTCATAGACTATAGGTTATAGGCTACAAAGTGCATCCTCAGAGAAGCACAGAGCAAAGTTATATTTCTAAGATAGCTGCTGGGATATCGTAAATAAAACTAGACTGCATTACACACTGCAAGGATATTCCAACCCTGAGGCCTGCTCTGCCCTTGCTGATCAAAACCTTCTTTTTTGCTGCCTAACCAATGTTGTGCTGTGTAGGCCTACAGTGGCAGTTCAGGAGGAGAGTCAAAGAATTCCTCAGAAATTTATTTTTGATTAAGGCCTTGTCCAAAAATGCAATATCTTGCGCGTAGATTAGCCTGTAGCCTATGTTCTGTTCCGTTTGAGAAGGAGAGCATTTGAGGACCGGAGGTCAACTATGATAGCTTGCTACTACTATAATTGATTTGAAGAAAAACAATATGTTTCTTTCCCATGATGTATTTATCCAAGTTATTGACATCACAATAAGCCAGATTTTAGTTACTTACATTGTGGTGCTGAAACTTGAAGCAGCAGTCACAGCACAATCAATTTGGAAATGGACAGCTGATGGTGCAGAACATTGGCATGAAGTCAGTGATCTTCAGGGAGGCATCAAAATATGGGTGGCCTGTGACACACAATCCAGCTATGCTTGGAAGATGCAATTCTACACAGGGAACCCGACCAGAGAAGAACCAGGGGATGAGGGTTGTGCTTGATGTGACAGATGATCTGAGGGGGCACAATGTCACGTGTGACAATTTCTTCACCTCTTATGAACTCAGCCAGCAGCTCCTGACGAGGAAGATCACCATTGTTGGCACAGTTAGAAAGAACAAGCCTGAGCTCCACCCTGCTATCCTTGCAACAAGGGGGAGAGAGAACTTCTCATCAAAGGTTGCCTTCACCCCACCACTACTCTAAGAATGTGGTCCTCCTGAGCACACTGCACAAAACGGCTGAGATCAGTGATCGTGAGGACAGGAAGCCAGCCATCATCCTGGACTACAACCACAACAAGGGAGGCGTTGACAACCTGGACAAGGTGATTGGAACTTACAGCTGCAGGATGACTGCCTGCTGGCCCCTGGTCATCTTACACAACATCATTGATGTCTCCTCATACAATGCCTTCGTAATATGAAACAAGATCAAGACAGCTGGATGCCTGATAAGCAGAACTAGAGGAGGGTGTTCCTGGAGCAGCTGGGAAAGGCACTTGTAACCCCACACATTTAAAGAAGGGAGTGGCTCAACTGCACAGCAGCCTCTGCAGCTGTGCTAACACATGCATACACATGCATACTGTCCTACATGTGCTAATTAGAGATGATTGATTTATGTTCTTCATGTTTTTGTATCTACTATCTAATTTTATTGGTATTTATTGTTGTTGTTTATACACCTTGTGGTTGGGGGCAAAGGTTAACAAAATGGGAGAAGACAAGTATTTTGTAGTTGAATTCATCATTGTCCAGTATATAAGAATTTATCACTATGTTACCAAAAATGTTCAAGACTATTATTCTTTCCCTTCAATAAAATGCATTCAAAACGACTTCATGCACATTTCTGCTACTTTCTTAGGCAATACAAGTGCTATCTCTTGCAAAAAATGTGTTAACACCTACACAGTTCCTTTAGCAACAATAATAATAATAACCTCTACTTTAATAAAGAAAACAATTATGACAGCTATGTTGTAATACAACGAGTGGAGTCCACTGAATAAATGCAGTCTTTCTGCATTGTGAAGAGGGGAAACCCAGATATTCACAAAGTTTGTGATGCATGACAGGTTGTTTCTTCATGCAAAATATATTTTGGGTTTAAAATTCAATTAAACTGCTTTATTTTAGGGGTTTAGTGAAGGCAGGGCATTTTTTACCCTTAGGACTACGGGAGTATACAGAATGTTAAGACTACACAAGAGTTAAGTATATTTAAAACCAAATTCTTTTAGACATTTACTCAAGTGGGATTTTACTGGGTGAGTTTCACTTTTACTTGAGTCATTTTCTATTACGGTATCTTTACCTTTACTAAAGTATAACAATTGGGTACTTTTTCAACCACTGGTATTCAAAGCCTTTACTTAATACTTTGTTGAAGCACCTTTGGCAGCGATTACAGCCTCAAGTCTTCTTGAGTGTGACGCTACACGCTAGGCACACCTCTATTCAGAGAGTTTCTCTCATTCTTCTCTGCAGATCCTCTCAAACTCTGTCAGGTTGGATGGGAAACGTCACTGCACAGCTATATTCGGGTCTCTCCAGAGATGTTCGATCAGGTTCGGGTCCCGGCCTCGGCTGGGCCACTCAAGGACATTCAGATATTGTCCTGAAGCCACTCTTGCGTTGTCTTGGATGTATGCTTAGGGTCATTGTCTTGTTGGAAGGCAAACCTTCGCCCAGTCGGAGATTTTGAGCGCTCTGGAGCAGGTTTTCATCAAGGATCTCTCTGTATTTTGCTCCGTTCAGCTTTCCCTCGATCCTGACTAGTCTCCCAGTCGCTGCCGCTGAAAAACATCCCCACAGCATGATGCTGCCACCACTTTGCTTCACCGTAGGGATGGTGGCAGGTTTCCTCCAGATGTGACGCTTGGCATTCAGGCCAAAGAGTTCAATCTTGGTTTCATCAGACCAGATAATCTTGCCTCTCATGGTCTAAGAGTCCTTTAGGTGCCTTTTGGTAAACTCCAAGTGGGTTGTCATGTGCCTTTTACTGAGCAGCGGCTTCCGTCTGGCCACTCTACCAAAAAGGCCTTATTGGTGCAGAGATGGTTGTCCTTCTGGAATGTTCTCCCATCTCTACAGAGGTAGTAACCCCCTGAAGATTGATTGATTTTGTTGTCAATATTCTGAACAAAAATTGTAATCACTGTTCTGCAACATATATGCTTCAACAATGAATGTATTTGCTGTGCTAGACCTATACGTTTAGCTTTATAATTGTTCTTTTATGTTCAAAATCTAGAAAACCATGCCAGATTACTAACTAAATTAGACCTGGAGAATTTAATATTGCTATAAAACAAAACAAAAATATGTTTGGAGATTTGTATTACACATGAATGAATGATCTAAATGTTAGCGTTAAATAATCAAGGCCTTTAAACACTTGTTTGACAAAAATTGTACAAATGAAATGCCTTTTATGGTGTCTGACGAAGTTGACATAAATCCACTTAGTTGCATTTAATTAAAAAATAGGAGGTTGTTCCTTTACAGGGTGTTAACAGCTGATACTTTTGTCTGTCAAAATATAAACTTCACATTTTGTTAATATTAAGACAAAATGTGTAGAAAAAAGGTAGATTGTCCCATCTTTTAAGAATCACTGAGCTCGAAAACAGCAACATTTTTCTCTCTGCCCCATGGCAAAAAACATTCATAGCTTGTAGCTACACTAAATATGATATAACCAAAGATTGTTGTTATCCAGCATTTCTGGATATTACTGGTTTGCCTAATCAAAACACTGCAATAGATTCTATAACTAACCTGGTATTGGCTGTAATCTCTTCGTTCCATATTCTGGAAACCAGTCTTATACATGTCCGTGTCCATTTGAAAACACCGAAAACACAGATAGATAATACATAAATAAAACATTTTTGAGGTTTTCTCCAGTGTTTGTTTATTTGCCTGTTGCCTTTTCTTTTCAGGCTTTGCCTTCCACACTCTAGTGCAGGAATATTCAACTCTTACCCTACGAGGTCCGGAGAACTGGCTTCTAGGTCCAGAGTTGAGTTTGAGGGGTATAGTGCATTTTAAAGTTGAAGAGCACCAACCACAGATGCTCCCTAGACCATCTCGAGGACTAAATTCAATATAGAATCAGTGTGACGAGGTGACAAAGAGATTGTTTTACTATTGTAACATGCAGTGAATAGAATTCTGTTGTCATCTGGTTTAGAAATCAAACTCTGGTTCTCTTATTGCAGACCAAATTGTATACATTTTCCCCAGTTGTTTTATAGAGGACATTGTAATGCAAGGTATGCTACAGTATATGTGTAGAATATGCTGTGTTGGCTAATTTGCATATTCAGCCTAGTTTTTAAACCTCCATTCTAGCATACATGACACACACATCTTTCTATACGCTTTTCTTTGGCTTTCTAATCAAAGTATATGATTGAATGTTTCTTTAAGCCTGCAGCTTCTTACTTGAAAAGAGACATGTAATCAGACCAAAACATGATAAAAATAAATGTCCCTGACAGATAGCTAATGAAACACGAGCCTCATGAGCAGGCAAATTGACAGTTACAGTAGCAGGCCAGGCTAGTCAAACTAACATTGGTTAGCTTTTTAAAAAAAAAAGGCTAAAAGGTGAACGGAGTTACCTCTTCATGGGACAATTTGTATTGCATGCTGCACTTTTCAAGTGTACTCAAAAACAGATGTTTATCTTATTTCCTTCTTTGGGAGTTCATCAAACACATACAGCAAACAGTTTGAGTTTTCAGACCTCACTTAAGGCTGTGTTTACATCCTAGATAGAAGCAGTGTTAAACTATACTATTATGAGAAAATGTGTAAGAATTGAAGGTGCCAACAACTGTTATAGTTATTATAAGAATGTTTAACTGTCATATACAAAAAAAACTGCTCCCCCCTCGATCATTTTTTCAGCTTCCACCCACAACCTATAGTTGCATATTTGCATATTTGAATGAATACTTGAGAGAGTAGCCCCCCATTCACATTCTATTCCATATTCTGAGCCATAGGCCTATTCAACCCTTTACACTTAATGTAGTTGGTCCAAAGTTGGCATCATGAACCTCACTTTAATTGGATTGATCATGTATTTCTTTCCCAGTTCACTTTCACTACAACAAAGTAATCAGCCTCTTTGTTTTCAGCTAGACTAACACACTACTTGTTTAATTTGATTCATTATAGAATCTTCAGCTTATTAGGACTGGACATGATTTCCTTTACAACCATTTACATTACCTAGTGGTAATGCTGCTGACTCTGGACCCTTTGCTCCATGGATTCAAACCCTGTCTACACTTTCATATCTGTATTCCTCTACCTTTCTGTCACACCCCTCTCATTCATAACTTGATATCTCAATAAAGAAAGAGAAAACACTAATATCATTTCGAGACCATGTACTACTTGTACAACTTGCAGGCTTGTTTTCGAATTGCTGTGCGTTTTGTTGCCAACCTATTTTGCTACCTGACAACTTTACGGGTTTCACTTTTTAATTACCGTTCATATATTTATTTATTTTTTCCTCAACTTTTTCACTCCGGACGCTTTATCTGGACACGATTCGTTAGGACCTCCAACAGCCGAAGCTAAGTAGTAACATTAACATGATGCCTTCTAATTGCAGCCGCTGTGCTCGCCTTACGGCGAGGATAGCTGTACTGCAAGCCCAGCTTCAGACGCAATCGTTAGGCAAGGGTAATTTCAGTGTAGGAAAGGATGAAACAGCGTCTGTGCCACCAGTAAGTACAGATAGTAGTATAAATCCCCTGGCACAGTCCCCGCAGCCGGACAACTTTCTCACGGTTTCTGGAAGGAAATGCTGTAGGAACGCTCAACCGGTTCTCCCCATTAAGCAGCGGGTCGGTGTCAGAGGCCGAGTCTTCTCTGGTCTCTACTCCTCCCGTTACGGGGTCTGAGACGCCGAAGCTTCCCACCATTAGCTCGGACAAATTGAAAACTCTAGTCATTGGCGACTCCATTACCCGCAGTATTAGACTTAAAGCGAATCATCCAGCGATCATACACTGTTTACCCGGGGGCAGGGCTACCGACGTTAAGGCTAATCTGAAGATGGTGCTGGCTAAAGCTAAAACTGGCGAGTGTAGAGAGTATAGAGATATTGTTATCCACGTCGGCACCAACGATGTTAGGATGAAACAGTCAGAGATCACCAAGCGCAACATAGCTTCTGCGTGCATATCAGCTAGAAAGATGTGTCGGCATCGAGTAATTGTCTCTGGCCCCCTCCCAGTTAGGGGAGTGATGAGCTCTACAGCAGAGTCTCACAACTCAATCGCTGGTTGAAAACTGTTTTCTGCCCCTCCCAAAAGATAGAATTTGTAGATAATTGGCCCTCTTTCTGGGACTCACCCACAAACAGGACCAAGCCTGACCTGCTGAGGAGTGACAGACTCCATCCTAGCTGGAGGGGTGCTCTCATCTTATCTGCCAACATAGACAGGGCACTAACTCCTCTAGCTCCACAATGAAATAGGGTGCAGGCCAGGCAGCAGGCTATTAGCCAGCCTGCCAGCATAGTGGAGTCTGCCACTAGCATAGTCAGTGTAGTCAGCTCAGCTATCACCATTGAGACCGTGTCTGTGCCTCGACCTAGGTTGGGCAAAACTAAACATGGCGGTGTTCGCCTTAGCAATCTCACTAGGATAAAGACCACCTCCATTCCTGTCATTACTGAAAGAGATCATGATACCTCACATCTCAAAATAGGGCTACTTAATGTTAGATCCCTTACTTCAAAGGCAATTATAGTCAATGAACTAATCACTGATCATAATCTTGATGTGATTGGCCTGACTGAAACATGGCTTAAGCCTGATGAATTTACTGTGTTAAATGAGGCCTCACCTCCTGGCTACACTAGTGACCATATCCCTTGTGCATCCCGCAAAGGCGGAGGTGTTGCTAACATTTACGATAGCAAATTTCAATTTACAAAAAAAAAAATGACGTTTTCGTCTTTTGAGCTTCTAGTCATGAAATCTATGCAGCCTACTCAATCACTTTTTATAGCTACTGTTTACAGGCCTCCTGGGCCATATACAGCGTTTCTCACTGAGTTCCCTGAATTCCTATCAGACCTTGTAGTCATTGCAGATAATATTCTAATCTTTGGTGACTTTAATATTCACATGGAAAAGTCCACAGACCCACTCCAAAAGGCTTTTGGAGCCATCATCGACTCAGTGGGTTTTGTCCAACATGTCTCTGGACCCACTCACTGTCACAGTCATACGCTGGACCTAGTTTTGTCCCATGGAATAAATGTTGTGGATCTTAATGTTTTTCCTCATAATCCTGGACTATCGGACCACCATTTTATTATGTTTGCAATTGCAACAAATAATCTGCTCAGACCCCAACCAAGGAACATCAAAAGTCGTGCTATAAATTCACAGACAACACAAAGATTCCTTGATGCCCTTCCAGACTCCCTCTGCCTACCCAAGGACGCCAGAGGACAAAAATCCGTTAACCACCTAACTGAGGATCTCAATTTAACCTTGCGCAATACCTAGATGCAGTTGCACCCCTAAAAACAAAAAAATGTCTCATAAGAAACTAGCTCCCTGGTACACAGAAAATACCCGAGCTCTGAAGCAAGCTTCCAGAAAATTGGAACGGAAATGGCGCCACACCAAACTGGAAGTCTTCCGACTAGCTTGGAAGGACGGTACCGTGCAGTACCGAAGAGCCCTTACTGCTGCTCGATCGTCCTATTTTTCTAACTTAATTGAGGAAAATAAGAACAATACGAAATTCCTTTTTGATACTGTGGCAAAGCTAACTAAAAAGCAGCATTCCCCAAGAGAGGATGACTTTCACTTTAGCAGTGATAAATTCATGAACTTCTTTGAGGAAAAGATTATGATTATTAGAAAGCAAATTACGGACTCCTCTTTAAACCTGCGTATTCCTCCAAACCTCAGTTGTCCTGAGTCTGCACAACTCTGCCAGGACCTAGGATCAAGAGAGACGCTCAAGTGTTTTAGTACTATATCTCTTGACACAATGATGAAAATAATCATGGCCTCTAAACCTTCAAGCTGTATACTGGACCCTATTCCAACTAAACTACTGAAAGAGCTGCTTCCTGTGCTTGGCCCTCCTATGTTGAACATAATAAACGGCTCTCTATCCACTGGATGTGTACCAAACTCACTAAAAGTGGCAGTAATAAAGCCTCTCTTGAAAAGCCAAACCTTGACCCAGAAAATATAAAAACTATCGGCCTATATCGAATCTTCCATTCCTCTCAAAGATTTTAGAGAAGGCTGTTGCGCAGCAACTCACTGCCTTCCTGAAGACAAACAATGTATACGAAATGCTTCAGTCTGGTTTTAGACCCCATCATAGCACTGAGACGGCACTTGTGAAGGTGGTAAATGACATTTTAATGGCATCGGACCGAGGCTCTGCATCTGTCCTCGTGCTCCTAGACCTTAGTGCTGCTTTTGATACCATCGATCACCACATTCTTTTGGAGAGATTGGAAACCCAAATTGGTCTACATGGACATGTTCTGGCCTGGTTTAGGTCTTATCTGTCGGAAAGATATCAGTTTGTCTCTGTGAATGGTTTGTCCTCTGACAAATCAACTGTACATTTCGGTGTTCCTCAAGGTTCTGTTTTAGGACCACTATTGTTTTCACTATATATTTTACCTCTTGGGGATGTTATTCGAAAACATAATGTAAACTTTCACTGCTATGCGGATGACACACAGCTGTACATTTCAATGAAACATGGTGAAGCCCCAAAATTGCCCTCGCTAGAAGCATGTGTTTCAGACATAAGGAAGTGGATGGCTGCAAACTTTCTACTATTAAACTCGGACAAAACAGAGATGCTTGTTCTAGGTCCCAAGAAACAAAGAGATCTTCTGTTGAATCTGACAATTAATCTTAATGGTTGTACAGTCGTCTCAAATAAAACTGTGAAGGACCTCGCGTTACTCTGGACCCTGATCTCTCTTTTGAAGAACATATCAAGACCATTTCGAGGACAGCTTTTTTCCATCTACGTAACATTGCAAAAATCAGAAACTTTCTGTCCAAAAATGATGCAGAAAAATTAATCCATGCTTTTGTCACTTCTAGGTTAGACTACTGCAATGCTCTATTTTCAAGCTACCCGGATAAAGCACTAAATAAACTTCAGTTAGTGCTAAATACGGCTGCTAGAATCCTGACTAGAACCAAAAAATTGATCATATTACTCCAGTGCTAGCCTCTCTACACTGGCTTCCTGTCAAAGCAAGGGCTGATTTCAAGGTTTTACTGCTAACCTACAAAGCATTACATGGGCTTGCTCCTACCTACCTCTCTGATTTGGTCCTGCCGTACATACCTACACGTACGCTACGGTCACAAGACGAGGCCTCCTAATTGTCCCTAGAATTTCTAAGCAAACAGCTGGAGGCAGGGCTTTCTCCTATAGAGCTCCATTTTTATGGAACGGTCTGCCTACCCATGTCAGAGACGCAAACTCGGTCTCAACCTTTAAGTCTTTACTGAAGACTCATCTCTTCAGTGGGTCATATGATTGAGTGTAGTCTGGCCCAGGAGTGGGAAGGTGAACGGAAAGGCTCTGGAGCAACGAACCGCCCTTGCTGTCTCTGCCTGGCCGGTTCCCCTCTTTCCACTGGGATTCTCTGCCTCTAACCCTGTTACGGGGGGCTGAGTCACTGGCTTGCTGGGGCTCTCTCGTGCCGTCCCTGGGGGTGCGTCACCTGGGTGGGTTGATTCACTGTTGTGGTCGGCCTGTCTGGGTTGCCCCCCTTGGGTTACCGTGGCGGAGATCTTTGTGGGCTATACTCGGCCTTGTCTCAGGATGGTAAGTTGGTGGTTGAAGATATCCCTCTAGTGGTGTGGGGGCTGTGCTTTGGCAAAGTGGGTGGGGTTATATCCTTCCTGTTTGGCCCTGTCCGGGGTGGCCTCGGATGGGGCCACAGTGTCTCCTGACCCCTCCTGTCTCAGCCTCCAGTATTTATGCTGCAGTAGTTTATGTGTCGGGGGCTAGGGTCAGTTTGTTATATCTGGAGTACTTCTCCTGTCCTATTCGGTGTCCTGTGTGAATCTAAGTGTGCGTTCTCTAATTCTCTCCTTCTCTCTTTCTTTCTCTCTCTCGGAGGACCTGAGCCCTAGGACCATGCCCCAGGACTACCTGACATGATGACTCCTTGCTGTCCCCAGTCCACCTGGCCATGCTGCTGCTCCAGTTTCAACTGGCCTGGGCCCTAGGACCATGTCCCAGGACTACCTGACATGAGGACTCCTTGCTGTCCCCAGTCCACCTGGCCATGCTCCTGCTCCAGTTTCAACTGTTCTGCCTTACTATTATTCAACCATGCTGGTCATTTATGAACATTTGAACATCTTGGCCACGTTCTGTTATAATCTCCACCCGGCACAGCCAGAAGAGGACTGGCCACCCCACATATGCTCTCTCTAATTCTCTCTTTCTTTCTCTCTCTCGGAGGACCTGAGCCCTAGGACCGTGCCCCAGGACTACCTGACATGATGGCTCCTTGCTGTCCCCAGTCCACCTGACTGTGCTGCTGCTCCAGTTTCAACTGTGCTGCCTTATTATTATTCGACCATGCTGGTCATTTATGAACATTTGAACATCTTGGTCATGTTCTGTTATAATCTCTACCCGGCACAGCCAGAAGAGGACTGGCCACCCCACATAGCCCGGTTCCTCTCTAGGTTTCTTCCTAGGTTTTGGCCTTTCTAGGGAGTTTTTCCTAGCCACCGTGCTTTTACACCTGCATTGTTTGCTGTTTGGGGTTTTAGGCTGGGTTTCTGTACAGCACTTTGAGATATCAGCTGATGTACGAAGGGCTATATAAATAAATTTGATTTGATTTGATTTGATTACTACCCAAACATGATGAAGGGAACATAAATAGAATAATGGGTTTTGATATTGGTGGGGACTTTCTGAACTGTTATAGTTAGACAAACAGTTTAAAGTAATACAGAAAAATATTGGTATTTGAGTTCCGATTGACTAAATTGACAACATTTTCAGGAAAGTTGTTGTATTTTCCCTTAATTTCAACCAAAAACAACCATTCACAGCTATTTGTTTAAAAATGCCTTAGTAAGTTACACAGGACATGTAAGTTGCATAGTATAGTATATGTTCCTGCTGTTCTCTCCTTCCCTTTTTCCTTTTCTTCAAATCTGATATCAGCCATCTTCGCCCATTCATCACCCCCCATGTCTGTTTCTGCAGTCACAAAGTGGCGCCTCCGTCCACCATTGTCACTGATAACAGAACAGAACCACTGTCTGCTTAAGTCTGAGGTGGCTCCTTAAGCAGACAACAATGCAATAGTGGTCTGCTTAGTTAACTGACTTCCATTGGGGGAAAAGAAGGAGTGGGCTGTCTTGCTTCCTCTTCCATCTCTGCTTGAGACTCCAGAATTCTGAGTCACAATGACAAGGCAGAAATACAGCCAGGCAAGAGCCCGAGTCAGTCCATATTGTAGTAGAACCAACAGGAGGTTATGACAGGAATAAGAAGTGGCGCAAATTTCACTGGGACAGGGGGACATGCATTTTTGTCCCCTCCCCAGTTTTATCATTGGAATGTGATACAAAACAAGGCAACGGTGTGCTTTTGGACTGTGCAGATCTCACCGAGCAGTCGGGAAGGCTGTTTGCAGTGTTTATTCAACCCATCCAAAATATTAATATATATATGTCCCCCACAACTAAAACCAATGTTGCGCCCCTGGTAAAAAATAGTGGGAGGGAGCAATAGGGAGAGAGGGGAAGGGGGAAAGATTACAGACGAAAAACACTGTGTCACCCTTCAGAACTTCAATAGAAATAGTTATGTAATGGTTAACCATTTACAGTATTACTTACTGTTTATAACTTTGTGCAGCTGGTCACATGATGGACCCGGTCATGACTTTAACAACTTAACACAGGTTCTCGGGGTTGAACATTACAGAAGAGCATAGAGAAATTAAGACAATTATTTGACTATTTCAATTTTAATCCTGTTTGCTCTTCTGCTAAAATATGGTCACTTAGAACAAACTGGAAGAGTAGACGTAACATAGTAAAAGTATATTCGGGAATATTCCAATTAGTATGATATGTTTTGTATGGTATGTATTAATTTGTGGATGTCCATCATCAAATTGGTATTATAATAAACTAATGGTAATTTGTACAATATGTTACGAATTGGAATTTTTACAATATGTTACGATTTGCTAAACATATGATATGTTACGAATTCCAATTTGTTGTGGCTAACTTTAGCTCTGTGGCTAGGTGCTAACGTTAGCTTGGTGGCTAAAGTTAGTTAGGCTAGGGGTTAAGGGTTAAGGTTACTTTAGGGTTAAGATAAGGTTAGGAGTTAGGTTAAAGGGTTACGGTTAGGGTTAGCTAACATGCTAAGTAGTTGCAAAGAAGCTAAAAAGTAGTAAATAGTTGCAAAGTTGATAATTAGCTAAAAAGCTTAAGTTGTCCGTGATGAGTTGCAAGTAACTTTTGGGATGCTAGACGTTCACGTTATATTTACATTTATATGCTCACCCAAACTTATACTTTAGGCATGACACATAATTTAGTCAAAACGTGATGTCCCTTTTCACAAAAAAAAGAAGGAATGCCAAGTATGACACAGCCCTTGTTGTAACACTGGTTTAAGCATGAGTCTACTGCCACTTCCAACAGTCTGAAGAGGCTTCATTGTCTCAAAACTTTGTTTCCACTAATAATGAAAGCATTATGCTATAAAGTGAGGTTCAGCTTAGGACAGTCGATCAAAATAACAGAAAGCAGGGCACATACTTCAAGGATTATCTATGTTGAAGACCCTTTCCCACATTTGAAGCAGCTTCATAATTTTTCAACAAACAATAAACCTAGATAGTAGCTATGACAAACTGATAGATAGAGCCTGTTTTGGCTTACATTTTAGGAAAAAGGGGGCCCTGTTCTAAAACAATTGGAGTAGAGGCAATACTTTACATACTAGGCCAGGAAAGACCAGGGGCTGTATAAATCAGTGGAAGCTGGGGGGAGGACCTTCCCCATCCATGTAATGTTATTCAATGTGATCTAAAAGGCAAAACTGATCCTAACCCGGCACTCTTGCTCTGAGAGGCTTGATGCAAACTGCCTCAGAAGACCTCAGCTGTGTTTGAATACCCATACTAACATGCTGTATACTACGTACTTAATGAGTACATACTGCATACTATATATTATTAGTTCACAGGGCTCCCGAATGGCGCAGCGGTCTAAGGCACTGCATCTCAGTGCAAGCAGCGTCACTTTAGTACTGCTTAATTGAGGTATGATTGGGCCCAGTGTTGTCCGGGTGTTGCTGGGTAGGCCGTCATTGAAAATAAGAATTTGTTCTTAAATGACTTGCCTAGTTAAATAAATGTTACATTTGAATATACTGTAAAAGAACTGTAAACCTTTAGTTGAGCGTATTAGCGCTTCGACTGTCTCCCGGAAGCTGATGCTGTTGCTATATGCAACCTCTTGTTAGCTTGTTAGCATAACTAATTACTTGCTAGACATCATATGATTTTGGATGTGTCTGTAAATTTAATCTGGAGTGCCAGAGTACGCTCTGGGCCTTCTTAAATTCAGAGCGTTGTCAGATTGTCCGTTCGTAAATTCAAAGTGTTTTGCTCTCTGGCCGAGGAGTTGGGTTGACTCGAGCGTTCTGACCTCAACATCGGCAATCAAGCACCCAAGCTAACTGGTTAACTTTGGCTAAAAGTCTTACTAGCTACTTCAGACACAAATGAGGGAACAACTCACTCTGACCAATTTACTCGCCCTAGCAGAGCTGGTTAGGCTGTTTTCATGTTATCCAGAGCATTGGTGACTGTAACTGGGGTGCTGTCAACAATTGAATTACTCTTTTAATTGAATTACTCTCAGATGAGATTGCTCTGCAATCGGAGTAGATAGCCAGAGTGAATTAACAATGTCCATTGAGAACGCACAATGACTATACCACTTAGCTAAGCCTGATGTCTTAATAGCCAACTAAATGTATGTTAGGTAGCTAGCTAACATAACGGTACATACTACTGCAATGATATGCTATGCGGTTCATAAGGATAGCGTAGCTAAAGAATTGTAACTTAACTTATTTGAAAATTCTTTACATCGCTGAACATTTTCTAAACATTTGTCATAATTGGTTAAAGCAATGAAATTGTATCCGCTCTCGTCTGACTTCGGCTGCATATTTTCTGCCATTTTCTTAAAATCTGAAAATGTTGTGTGGCCATGCCCATTTTCTGAAGAATTGCATTATGGGCCCTGAAAGCACGGAAATAATGTTCACTGCTTATATTTTTCATATTTTGGCTAATTTAGTATGACATCCGGGAACTTTTGGCATACTAACTATATCCATACTGTGACCAATAACCATACTACATACTCCACTTACATCACAAATAGTATGGTTAGTGCGGTTAGTATGAGTATTCGAACACAGCTCTAGTTCTTATGAATACCAATGACGTTTCAACTACATGGCTGTATTGAGCAATAAACAGCACCCTGAAAGCACCCTGTCAACAGTTCTGGAAGATCAGGTCATGTGACCTGAAGTTGTTAGGAAGGTTACTTTATTACTCTAGTCTTTGATTTTCATTAGCTGTAAAAAGTTTTCCACTTCACAGTTTTAGCTTAATAACCTATGTATGGTTAGATGTATGTAGCTACTGATTTTGTGTAGTTATTTCTAGGCTAATGTAATCAACTGACATATCATTTGTGAACCTCTATATGTAATTTGAAACCGAAAGGTGTATCTTCAAATACCATTTCTACAAAAGCCAGCCTTTCTTTCTCTGTACACTACTGTATTCCCATACCTCATACTGAAAATTGAGCTGATATTTTTTTTCAAAAGTGTGATAAACCTGTTTTGTCTTTTGGCTGCATTCTGGAAAAGGTAAACAATTAAGCCAGGTATACTATTGAAGCATATGCTCTTAGAGAATGAAACAGAAGTTTAAAGAACTGCATCTCAAAGTTCAATTCTTTTTATATCCTAAATCAAACGTAGACGTAGACTATTTCTCAATTAGCCTAATATTAGAATTCTTTCTATTTTCTTCTAAGGATATAACACACACACATTTTTCAACGATAACTTCTGTAGTTAGACCTGCACTGTAGCATTGCTTAAGCTTTTAGCTGATACTACTGGTATAGTTGTTTCCAATAGAATGTTACTTTGTAATAAACAAAGTTATTTTTTTTCATTAGTTCATTTCACAGTCCTTGATGAAGAGGTCAAGGCGAGAGCATTTACTCTGACCAAAATCTTTCCGCGTTTTCTTTCAAATTACTTGAGGATTATGATCGAATAGAAGTTTCGTAATGTTTAAGCTTTTACACATGTACTGATATATGTGGATGCATGTGGTATTCCGGAAACTTTGAGAAAAATGAAGTATATTTGTGCGTGGTGTTCACACACGTACCTGCCCTCTCATTGGCTAGAATGGTCCCACCTGCTCTTGCCTGTCTTCATTCGTTGAGCACATGTATTTCCATTGATAGAGTGGTCACTCGGCTCTCTTGTCAATATAATAAATAATCTTTGCTTTAGGTCATGTGTATGAGTGGGCTCGTCTTTAAATGACCCGCCGAGTTCCTGTTGAAATTCTAAAGGTGATTGGCTACGCTCTGTGAAGGTGGATTTCACTGACGCATTCCGTTTGGAACAATAAATAGAGCGAACAAGACTCTGTCCAGTTCACAAGTCTGAGAAGACGCATGAAGAAGTTCTTGCTTCAACAGTGATTGAACGGAACTCCTCTCCCTTCGTCCCGCATTATAGAACATTGAGGATTAATGACATAGCACTTACTTGAACTATTATAGCAAAATAGTTTAAGAAACTTTATTTTTGTACTTTTTATTTTGATATAAAAGATCTGCCAAGATGGAGTCTCAGATCCGCCAGAACTATCACCACGATTGCGAAGCTGCCATCAACCGGATGATCAACTTGGAGATGTTTGCCTCCTACACCTACACTTCAATGGTAAGGAGTCTACCAAGATGACCGTGTTGTTGTTCTACCTGTATTATTTTTATGCCTGGTCAGGATTGCTTTTTTTCACTTGATTTTTCTGTAGTCCTAGACAATTAATAGCCAAGAATCTCAACTCCGTGAAGTACATTTGAGTTTTACTTGGCAAGGCTATTAAGACCCTCCAGTTAGATATAGCATTCAAATGAAGTTGGGAATCTATCCTACTACTGTCAGAGCGCGTGACAACTCATTGACGGGTTAAATGTCAGGTTACTAAGTAGACAACGGACTAGACTCGACTGATTCATCCCTATATCATCAAGCCTAGTTGCCACAACAAGAACAGAATGCTGTCATCCTTTTTTTTTTTTTATTACTACAATGTTTTGTTTATCCACCCAGGCTTTCTATTTCTCCCGTGACGATGTGGCTCTGCGTGGCTTCGCGCATTTCTTCAAGGAGAACAGCGACGAGGAGCGGGAGCACGCCGACAAGCTACTCTCCTTCCAGAACAAGAGAGGTGGACGCATTTTACTCCAGGACATCAAGGTGAGCCTTTGAGCATCAAACACATTTAGATTGTAGACTGATAGGGAATGTCTTTCCTCCATGGTGGAAAGTGTCTACAGAGTTTAGTTGATGGAGAGAACCTGGAGTAGTCCTAAACATACTGCCTCTAACCACTGAACTGAAACTGTGAGGGGTGTAACTCTGTTCACTTTATCTTGACCTTAACATCTGCTAGTAGTCCTCAACACTTCTGTGTTCACTCTGTCCTGTGTAGAAGCCAGAACGTGATGAGTGGGGCAATGGGCTGGAGGCCATGCAGTGTGCTCTGCAGCTGGAGAAGAATGTGAACCAGGCCCTGCTGGACCTGCACAAGATTGCCTCTGACAAGGTTGACCCCCATGTAAGTTATGGTGGAACTGCACATCACATGTATGTATCACATAGAATACAGGTACTGTCCCAGGAGATGATCAGGTTGTTGTAGCTGTGATAACTAATGACACGGGATTGTTTGACCTTCTTCACACGCGCACTGTAGTGTCTTAACACTTAGTACTTATTTATGTAATAAGAAAGACTCTGAATACAAGCAATTGAACTGGAGCTTCACATTTACTCAAACAGGTTAGTACCAGAATAACATAGAACAATACTGCGCATGACCAAGGGCGCTTCATCCTTAAAGGGTACATCAGTAATTAACAGAACATAACATTCCTTCTCTTATACAATCAGAGTTACTTTTACCAAACCACAACTGAAACATTTCCCAGAACTTGTTGTAGTTATTTTGCATCTTTTAATTTGAACTTGAATAGTTAGTGTTTGTTTGTTTATAAATCTAGTCTGTCTGGTGGACGGTGCCTTCGTTCTGGGTAGCGCCTCAGATTGTCTGGAGGCTCCTGAACATCCTCAGTGTGTGCTTGTTCCATTATAGCGTCTGCTATAGCAGCACCTTCATCAACACGTTCCCTTTCAGCCTGGGGTCTCTCTACTGCCCCACCGTCCTCTACAGTTCCTTGTGTGTCACTCTCGGGAGCTCTCTGTGCCTGTTCTCTCTCGATTGTTGTGCTGTTTTCCGTGGAATGCATTTGGTTAATGTGACGCCGCCACATTATGTCTGGGCTCACTTGAACCTGGTAAGTTCTGGGTCCCGTTTGTGTGTGTACGGTCCCTCTTGTCCATTTCCCTCTTCTGTAGTCTCGCACCATCACTTCCTGTCCTGTTTGGAGATGGCGCTCCCGGCCACCGGAGAGCATCTTGGCTTGTTTGTTCAGCACTTCATTACGCCTGTTTGGCTTCATGATGTCCAGCTGTGTGCGGAGAGGCCTCCCGAACATCAGTGCGGCTGGGCTTTCATTTGTTGTGGGTGTTTTCGGTAGGAGGCCAGGAACGTGGCCAGTTTTGTTTGCAAAGTCCCTTCGTCCCATTTTGCTGCACGGAGTCCTTTTTTTAAGGTTTGCACAAAGCGTTCTGCCAACCCATTGGTGGCAGGGTGGTACGGAGCTGAGGTTGAGTGTTTGATTCCATTTACTGACATGAATCTTGTAAACTCGTCACTTACAAAAGCTTGCGCGTCGTCACTTACCAGCTGCAGTGGCAAACCGAAGCGTGCAAACGTTGTTCTGAGACACTCTATCGTCTGAGCTGAGGTGGAGGAGTCAGTGCAAAACACCTCTGGCCATTTGGAATGGGCATCAACTATAACCAGAAACATGTGCTTTTCAAAGGGACCAGCGTAGTCCACATGAATTCTCTGCCATGGCTCTGCGGGCCATTCCCATGGGTGGACTGGGACAGGAGCAGGCATGTGAAGGGTTTCCAAACATCCACTACAGTTCTTTGCCATATTTTCTATCTGTTGGTCCAGACCTGGCCACCAGAAGTGGATCCTTGCGAGCAGCTTCATTTTGACAATTCCAACATGACCTTCATGTAGTTGCTGCAAGACTCGATGTTGGCATTTCTGGGGTATCATGACTCTCATTCCCCACATCAAACATCCTTGGTACGTTGTAATTTCGTTTCTCCGCTGGAAATACGGAGTCAGCTCCTTTCTGCCAGTAGCTGGCCATCCTGACATGGTGTAGGTGTACACTTTGACAAGGTCACATCTTTCCTTGTCTCATGTTTGATAACTGTGCTTGTGACCGGTAGTGCCTCGAGCTGAGCGGAATGGAACATGTCCACTGCATCCACCCTCCTTTGCCTTTCTCTTGTACATGGCAGTCTGGATAATCCATCTGCATTTGTGTGGAGGGATGACGGCTTAAACTCAATGTCATACATATGACTGGCAAGGAACAGGGCGTATCGCTGTAACCTGGCTGCTGTCATTGCCGGAATGCCTTTCTTTGGACTGAAAATGGAAAGCAACGGCTGGTGATCTGTAACCAGTGTGAAATGCTTGCCATATAGGTATGCGTGGAATTTCTTGACGCCCCACACTAGTGCCAGTGCTTCACATAGAATACAGGTACTGTCCCAGGAGATGATCAGGTTGTTGTAGCTGTGATAACTAATGACACGGGATTGTTTAACCTACTTCTTCACACGCGCACAATAGTCCACAGATGCACACGATGCAGCTAATGCGTAAGGGGCTGCAGGTTGTCTAGTGGTGAGAGCTTTGGGCCAGTAACAAAGGTTGCTGGGGTGAATCCCAGAGCTGACAAGGTGAAAATGTGTTCTGCCTGTGAACAAGGCAGTTAACCTATTGTTCCACATTAGGATGCCATTGTAAATAAGTGTGAACTGACTTGTCTAGTTAAAAAAACTAGACACCTCATTATCTGCACTTATGCCATTACCACCAGGCTCTTGTGTGTTACATTAGTTTGTATTCATTATCTTTTCTGACCTGTGTTTTCCCTCTTTAGCTGTGTGACTTCCTGGAGACTCATTACCTGAATGAGCAGGTGGAGGCCATTAAGAAGCTGGGAGACCACATCACCAACCTCACCAAGATGGATGCTGTCAAAAACAAGATGGCAGAGTACCTGTTTGACAAGCACACCCTGGGAGGCCAGAGCTAAACCACTTCCATCCCCAGGCTATGGCCTGCAGCCTCAGACCAGGACTCCTTGGTTCTCTGATAGATCTTCCTGGCTTTGCTTTTATAGTGATGGGAGTGGTAAACTGTGTTAAACTGCCGTGAACACTGTTCACAACACTACTGTATTGGAGGCAAGGCTTCTTGTAAAACAATAAAAAATATCACTGAAGTTTGTTGCTGTTTTCTAAGTGTTGACCTGTAGTAATGGATGTTGTATCAGTTTATTGAGGTGCTTTGCTCTTTTACTGAGCATCTTCATACAGTGATACATACTGACTATTGTAGACTTACTAGTGGCTGAGGGTCATAACAATAGGAAGTTTAACATGAGTTTCATAAAGGATGTTACCTCGACCACAGAGGGTGTCCTTTCTGTATCTTGTAATAGTGCCATGTCAATTAAGGACCCAGCTGTCAACTATTGTACGTAGGATTGAATTAGTTTATTATAATACCAATTTGATGGACATCCACAAATTAATACATACCATACAAAACATATCATACTAATTGGCACATTTCTCTAGTGATACTTTTACTTGTTTACGTGACTCTTCCAGTTTGTTCTTATGACCATATTTTAATGCCCAAGAGCAAACAGGATTAAAACTGAAATCGTCAAATAATTGTCTTAATTTCTCTATGGGGCTTATTTGAGCTGTTCAACCCTGAGAACCTGTGTTAAGTTGTTAAAGTCTTGACAGGGTCCATCATGTGACCAGCTGCACAAAGTTATAAACAGTAAGTAATAATGTAAATGATTAACCATTACATAACTCTTTCTATTTAAGTTCTGAAGGGTGACACAGTGTTTTTCTCTAATCTAATCTTTCCCCTTCCCCTTCTCCCAATTGCTCCCTCCCACTATTTTTACCTGGTAGGGGCGCAACATTGGTTTTAGATGTGGGGGGACATATATTTTATATATTTTGGATGGTTGAATAAACACAGCAAACAGCCTTCCCGACTGCTCGCAGAGATCCGCAGGGTCCAAAAGCACACCGTTGCCTCGTTTTGTATCACATTCCAATGATAAAACTGGGGAGGGGACAAAAATGCATGTCCCCCCTGTCCCCAGGGAAATTTGCGCCACTTCTTATTCCTATCATAACCTCATGTTGGTTCTACTACAGTATGGACTGACTCAGGCTCTGCCCTGAATGGATTTCTGCCTTGTCATTGTGACTCAGCATTCTGGAGTCTCAAGCAGAGATGGAAGAGGAAGCAAGATAGCCCACTCCTTCTTTTCCCCCAATGGAAGTCAATTAACTAAGCAGACCACTATCGCATTGTTGTCTGCTTAAGGAGCCACTTCCTAAAGCAGACAGTGGTAAACGACCTGAGTTTAACTATCTTAATTTATCAACCATCATTGGTCTCGAGGTAGTTCTGTTCTGTTATCACAGTGACAATGGTGGAAGAAGGCAGAGTTTTGTGACTGCAGAAACAGACATGAGGGGTGATGAATGGGCGAAGACCGGCTGATACCAGATTTGAAGAAAGGAAAAAGGGAAGGAGAGAACAGCAGGAACATATACTATAATACATTTCATGTAATAAATCAAATTTCCAGAAAATGTTTTCAATTTAGTCAATCAGAACTTAAATAGCAATATATTTCTGTATTACTTTAAACTGTTGGTTTAACTATAACAGTTCAGAAAGTCACCACCAATGTCAAAACCCATTATTCTATATATGTTCCTTTCACCATGTTTGGGTAGTACATGGTCTTGAAATGAATATATTCATTTATATATATTAGTATTTTCTCTCTCTTTATTGAGATATCAAGTTATGAATGAGAGGGGGTGACAGAAAGTTAGAGGAATACAGATAGGAAGCGTAGGCAGGGTTTGAATCCATTCCACCAAGGGTCATGTGTGGTCCAGAGTCAGCAGCATTACCACTAGACCAGAATATGGCACAAAATGTCTAATACTCAATTAACTTAATAGGAGTGGAGGCACTCAATGTCAAGAAGCTGCTGACTTGATGACACACTTTCATTGCACTATCAATTAATTAACAAGTATACATACATGGTTGTAAAGGAAATCATGTTGTAATAAGCTGAAGATTCTATAATGAATAAAATTAAACAAGTAGTGTTAGTCTCGCTGAAAACAGAGAGGCTGATAACTTTGTTGTAGTCAAAGTGAACTGGGATAGAAATACATTATCAATCCAATTAAAGTGAGGTTCATGGTGCCAACCCTGGACCAACTACATTATGTGTAAAGGCTTGTTTCTAGGCCTATGGATATATGCTGAATGTGAAGGGTGGGCTAAATAAATTTGAAAATTGATTTGACTGTTGCGAAGAGTACCTGTCTACCGTGTTGCTGATGGTGTTTCTGTATGGAACGGTGGGCTACTCAATTAATTCAAAAATGCAATACTTTTGTTAGAAACTGAATTAATAGTAATGTTAGTAAGTTACCTGTATAGAACTGCCTTTATTTTGCTAAATTTAATCTGAGTGCCAGAGCTACCTTGACAGCAGCTAAAATAGCCCTCTTTGTGATCCATATGTTTCAAATGTTGGAAAATGCAAATGACTCAGATGCCAAATCTAGTAGCCTTCTTGGGTACGTCAGATTATCACAAATAACTGGCCCTGTGTGGATTTCACAATAAAATATATTTTCAAATAGGTACATGACAAAGCTGCCAATTGTCAGCCAACAGACATAATTAAATGTACTCTATTTACCAGTCAATACTTCTAGGTTGTTAATGTTGGCAGTAAGTGAAAAGTAAAATATTAAGTAAACAAAGTAACAATTGCTGATTAAGATAAGGCAAGTGCATTTACTGATTACCTTCAACAATTGGGCATTACCAACTCAAATAAACACAATGAGTGACAATTTGTCAGAGCCAAACTTCATCACTAGAGAAATGTGCCATAACAGCTGGCTAACGGTTTTGATTGACCTCTAGGCTGTCTAATAAACTTGTGACGCACAGTGTAAAGGTCTACATCAATTGTAGGTAACAATTTCACTCCTATGGCGCTAGAGTTGACAGCTGGGTCCTTAATTGACATGGCACTATAACAAGATACGGTAAAGGACACCCTCTGTGGTCCGAGGTAACATCCTTTATGAAATTCATGTTAAGCTTCTCCTATTGTTATGACCCTCAGCCACTAGTAAGTCTACATTTGTCAGTATTTATCACTGTATGAAGATGCTCAGTAAAAGAGCAAAGCACCTCAATAGACCGATACAACATCCATTACTACAGGTCAACACTTAGAAAACAGAAACTTCAGTGATATTTTTTTATTGTTTTACAAAAAGCCTTGCCTCCAATACAGTAGTGTTGTGAACAGAAACAATGTCACAGCAGTGTTGCAATTCACCAGTTTAACACTCTCCCCTCCCTATAAAAGCAAAGCCAGGAGGATTTATCAGAGAACCAAGGAGTCCTGGTCTGAGGCTGGAGGCCGTAGCCTGGGGATGGAAGTAGTTTAGCTCTGGCCTCCCAGGGTGTGCTTGTCAAACAGGTACTCTGCCATCTTGTTTTTGACAGCATCCATCTTGGTGAGGTTGGTGATGTGGTCACCCAGCTTCTTAATGGCCTCCACCTGCTCATTCAGGTAATGAGTCTCCAGGAAGTCACACAGCTAAAGAGGGAAAACACAGGTCAGACAAGAGAATGAAAACAGACTATTGTAACACAAGAACCTAATGGCACAAGTGTAGATAATGAGGTGTCTATTTTTTTAACTAGACAAGTCCGTTAACAAACACTTATTTACAATGGCATCCTAATGTGGAACAATAGGTTAACTGCCTTGTTCAGGGGCAGAACACATTTTTACCTTGTCAACTCTGGGATTCAACCCCACAACATTTGTTTCTGGCCCAAAGTTCTAACCACTAGACAACCTGCCGCCCCTTATGCATTAGCTGCATTGTGTGCATCTGTGGACTATTGTGCACGTGTGAAGAAGCAGGTCAAACAATCCCGTGTCATTAGTTATCAGAGCTACAACAACCTGATCATCTCCTGGGACAGTACCTGTATTCTATGTGATACATACATGTGATGTGCGGTTCCACCATAACTTACATGGGGGTCAACCTTGTCAGAGGCAATCTTGTGCAGGTCCAGCAGGGCCTGGTTCACATTCTTCTCCAGCTGCAGAGCACACTGCATGGCCTCCAGCCCATTGCCCCACTCATCACGTTCTGGCTTCTACACAGGCCAGAGTGAACACAGGAGGGTTAAGGACTACTAGCAGATGTTAAGGTTAAGATAAAGTGAACAGAGTTACACCCCTCACAGTTTCAGTTCAATGGTAAGATGCAGTATGTTCCATTTCCATGGAGTAAAGACATTCTCTATCAGTCTACAATCTAAATTTTTTCCTCGATGCTCAGGTGCTCACCTTGATGTCCTGGAGTAAAATGCGTCCGCCTCTCTTGTTCTGGAAGGAGAGTAGCTTGTCGGCGTGCTCCCGCTCCTCGTCGCTGTTCTCCTTGAAGAAATGCGCGAAGCCAGGCAGAGCCACATCGTCACGGGAGAAATAGAAAGCCTGGGTGGATAAACAAAACATTGTAGTTAGAAAAAATAAAAAAACATGACAGCATTCTGTTCTTGTTGTGGCAACTAAACTTGATGATATAGGGATGAATCAGTCTAGTCTAGTCCGTTGTCTACTTGGTAACCTGACATTTAACCTGTCAATGAGTTGTCACGCGCTCTGACAGAGGTAGGATAGATTCCCAACTTCATTTGAATGCTATATCTAACTGGAGGGTCTTAATAGCCTTGCCAAGTAAAACTCAAATGTACTTTGAGTTGAGGTTATTTGCTATTAATTCTCTAGACCTACAGAAAAATCAAGTGAAAAAGAGCAATTTAGGACCAGGCATAAAAATAATACACAGGTAGATCGACTCCTTACCATTGAGGTGTAGGTGTAGGAGGCAAACATCTCCAAGTTGATCATCCGGTTGATGGCAGCTTCGCAATCGTGGTGATAGTTCTGGCGGATCTGAGACTCCATCTTGGCAGATTTTTATTTTATATCAAAATGAAAAGTACAAAAATAGAGTTTCTTAAACTATATTGCTATTATAGTTCAAGTAAGTGCTATGTCATCAATCCGTAATGTTCTATAATGCGGGACGAAGGCAGAGGAGTTCCGTTCAATCACTGTTGAAGCAAGAACTTCTTCATGCGTCTTCTCAGACTTGTGAACTGGAAGGAGCCTTGTTCGCTCTATTTATTGTTCCAAACGGAATGCGTAAGTGAAATCCACCTTCACAGAGCGTAGCCAATCACCTTTAGAATTTCAACAGGAACTAGGCGGGTCATTTAAAGACGAGCCCACTCATACACATGACCTAAAGCAAATATTATTTATTATATTGACAAGAGAGCCGAGTGACCACTCTATCAATGGAAATACATGTGCTCAACGAATGAAGACAGGTAGATCAGGTGGGACCATTCTAGCCAATGAGAGGGCAGGTACGTGTGTGAACACCACGCACAAATATACTTCATTTTTCTCAAAGTTTCCGGAATACCACATACATCCACATATATCAGTACATTTTTAAAAGCTTAAACGTTACGAAACTTCTATTCGATCATAATCCTCAAGTAATTTGAAAGAAAACGGCATTATCTCACGCGGAAAGATTTTTGGCAGAGTAAATGCTCTCGCCTTGACCTCTTCATCAAGGACTGTTAATGAAAAAAAATAACTTTGTTTATTACAAAGTAACATTCTATTGGAAACAACTATACCAGTAGTATCAGCTAAAAGCTTAAGCAATGCTACAGTGCAGGTCTAACTACAGAAGTTATCGTTGAAAAATGTGTGTGTGTTATATATATCCTTAGAAGAAAATAGAAAGAATTCTAATAGTAGGCTAATTGAGAAATAGTCTACGTCTACGTTTGATTTAGGATATAAAAATAATTTAACTTTGAGATGCAGTTCTTTAAACTTCTGTTTCATTCTCTAAGAGCATATGCTTCAATAGTATACCCAGAGAAAGAAAGGCTGGCTTTTGTAGAAATGGTATTTGAAGATACACCTTTCGGTTTCAAATGGCATATAGAGGTTCACAAATGATATGTCAGTTGATTACATTAGCCTAGAAATGACTACACAAAATCAGTAGCTACATACATCTAACCATACATAGGTTATTAAGCTAAAACTGTGAAGTGGAAAACTTTTTAGAGCTAATGAAAATCAAAGACTAGAGTAATAAAGTAACCTTCCTAACAACTTCAGGTCACATGACCTGATCTTCCAGAACTGTTGACAGGGTGCTTTCAGGGTGCTGTTTATTGCTCAATACAGCCATGTAGTTGAAACGTCTTTGGTATTCATAAGAACTAGAGCTGTGCTCGAATACTCATACTAACCGCACTAACCATACTATTTGTGATGTAAGTGGAGTATGTAGTATGGTTATTGGTCACAGTATGGATATAGTTAGTATGCCAAAAGTTCCCGGATGTCATACTAAATTAGCCAAAATATGAAAAATATAAGCAGTGGACATTATTTCCGTGCTTTCAGGGCCCATAATGCAATTCTTCAGAAAATAGGCATGGCCACACAACATTTTCAGATTTTAAGAAAATGGCAGAAAATATGCAGCCGAAGTCAGACGAGAGCGGATACAATTTCATTGCTTTAACTAATTATGACAAATGTTAAGAAAATGTTCAGCGATGTAAAGAATTTTCAAATAAGTTAAGTTACAATTCTTTAGCTACGCTATCCTTATGAACCGCATAGCATATCATTGCAGTAGTATGTACCGTTATGTTAGCTAGCTACCTAACATACATTTAGTTGGCTATTAAGACATCAGGCTTAGCTAAGTGCTATAGTCATTGTGCGTTCTCAATGGACATTGTTAATTCACTCTGGCTATCTACTCCGATTGCAGAGCAATCTCATCTGAGAGTAATTCAATTAAAAGAGTAATTCAATTGTTGACAGCACCCCAGTTACAGTCACCAATGCTCTGGATAACATGAAAACAGCCTAACCAGCTCTGCTAGGGCGAGTAAATTGGTCAGAGTGAGTTGTTCCCTCATTTGTGTCTGGAAGTAGCTAGCAAGCTAGCCAAAGTTAACCAGTTAGCTTGGGTGCTTGATTGCCGTTGTGAGGTCAGAACGCTCGAGTCAACCCAACTCCTCGGCCAGAGAGCAAAACACTTTGAATTTACGAACGGACAATCTGACAACGCTCTGAATTTAAGAAGGCCCAGAGCGTACTCTGGCACTCCAGATTAAATTTACAGACACATCCAAAATCATATGATGTCTAGCAAGTAATTAGTTATGCTAACAAGCTAACAAGAGGTTGCATATAGCAACAGCATCAGCTTCCGGGAGACAGTCGAAGCGCTAGTACGCTCAACTAAAGGTTTACAGTTCTTTTACAGTATATTCAAATGTAACCTTTATTTAACTAGGCAAGTCATTTAAGAACAAATTCTTATTTTCAATGACGGCCTACTCCAGCAACACCCGGACAACACTGGGCCCAATCATACCTCAATTACAGCAGTACTATAGTGACGCTGCTTGCACTGAGATGCAGTGCCTTAGACCGCTGCGCCATTCGGGAGCCCTGTGAACTAATAATATATAGTATGCAGTATGTACTCATTAAGTACGTAGTATACAGCATGTTAGTATGGGTATTCAAACACAGCTGAGGTCTTCTGAGGCAGTTTGCATCAAGCCTCTCAGAGCAAGAGTGCCGGGTTAGGATCAGGTTTGCCTTTTTGATCACATTGAATAACATTACATGGATGGGGAAGGTCCTCCCCCCAGCTTCCACTGATTTATACAGCCCCTGGTCTTTCCTGGCCTAGTATGTAAAGTATTGCCTCTACTCCAATTGTTTTAGAACAGGGCCCCCTTTTTCCTAAAATGTAAGCCAAAACAGGCTCTATCTATCAGTTTGTCATAGCTACTATCTAGGTTTATTGTTTGTTGAAAAATTATGAAGCTGCTTCAAATGTGGGAAAGGGTCTTCAACATAGATAATCCTTGAAGTATGTGCCCTGCTTTCTGTTATTTTGATCGACTGTCCTAAGCTGAACCTCACTTTATAGCATAATGCTTTCATTATTAGTGGAAACAAAGTTTTGGAGACAATGAGACGAAGCCTCTTCAGACTGTTGGAAGTGGCAGTAGACTCATGCTTAAACCGGTGTGACAACAAGGGCTGTGACATACTTGGCATTCCTTCTTTTTTTTTTTTGAAAAGGGACATCAGTTTTCGACTAAATTGTGTGTCATGCCTAAAGTATAAGTTTGGGTGAGCATATAACGTGAACGTCTAGCATCCCAAAAGTTGCTTGTAACTCATCACGGACAACTTCAGCTTTTTAGCTAATTATCAACTTTGCAACTATTTACTACTTTTTAGCTACTTTGCAACTACTTAGCATGTTAGCTAACCCTTCCCCTAACCTTAACCCTAACCGTAACCCTTTAACCTAACTCCTAACCTTATCTTAACCCTAAAGTAACCTTTAACCCTTAACCCCTAGCCTAACTAACTTTAGCCACATAGCTAATGTTAGCACCTAGCCACCGAGCTAAATTCAGCCACAACAAATTGGAATTCGTAACATATCATATGTTTAGCAAATCGTAACATATTATAAAAATGGCAATTTGTAACATATTGTACGAATTACCATTAGTTTATTATAATACCAATTTGATGATGGACATCCACAAATTAATACATACAAAACATATCATACTAATTGGAATATTCCCGAATATACTTTTACTATGTTACGTCTACTCTTCCAGGTTGTTCTAAGTGACCATATTTTAGCAGAAGAGCAAACAGGATTAAAATTGAAATCACAAATAATTGTCTTAATTTCTCTATGCAAATCTCTTCTGTAATGTTCAACCCCGAGAACCTGTGTTAAGTTGTTAAAGTCATGACCGGGTCCATCATGTGACCAGCTGCACAAAGTTATAAACAGTAAGTAATACTGTAAATGGTTAACCATTACATAACTATTTCTATTGAAGTTCTGAAGGGTGACACAGTGTTTTTCGTCTGTAATCTTTCCCCCTTCCCCTCTCTCCCTATTGCTCCCTCCCACTATTTTTTACCAGGGGCGCAACATTGGTTTTAGTTGTGGGGGGGACATATATATATTAATATTTTGGATGGGTTGAATAAACACTGCAAACAGCCTTCCCGACTGCTCGGTGAGATCTGCACAGTCCAAAAGCACACCGTTGCCTTGTTTTGTATCACATTCCAATGATAAAACTGGGGAGGGGACAAAAATGCATGTCCTCCCTGTCCTCAGTGAAATTTGCGCCACTTCTTATTCCTGTCATAACCTCCTGTTGGTTCTACTACAATATGGACTGACTCGGGCTCTTGCCTGGCTGTATTTCTGCCTTGTCATTGTGACTCAGCATTCTGGAGTCTCAAGCAGAGATGGCAGAGGAAGCAAGACAGCCCACTCCTTCTTTTCCCCCAATGGAAGTCAGTTAACTAAGCAGACCACTATTGCATTGTTGTCTGCTTAAGGAGCCACCTCCTTAAGCAGACAGTGGTTCTGTTCTGTTATCAGTGACAATGGTGGACGGAGGCGCCACTTTGTGACTGCAGAAACAGACATGAGGGGTGATGAATGGGCGAAGACCGGTTGATACCAGATTTGAAGAAAAGGAAAAAGGGAAGAAGGAGAGAACAGCAAGAACATATACTATATGTACTATATATCAAATCAAATCAAATCAAATTTATTTATATAGCCCTTCGTACATCAGCTGATATCTCAAAGTGCTGTACAGAAACCCAGCCTAAAACCCCAAACAGCAAACAATGCAGGTGTAAAAGCACGGTGGCTAGGAAAAACTCCCTAGAAAGGCCAAAACCTAGGAAGAAACCTAGAGAGGAACCGGGCTATGTGGGGTGGCCAGTCCTCTTCTGGCTGTGCCGGGTAGAGATTATAACAGAACATGACCAAGATGTTCAAATGTTCATAAATGACCAGCATGGTCGAATAATAATAAGGCAGAACAGTTGAAACTGGAGCAGCAGCACAGTCAGGTGGACTGGGGACAGCAAGGAGCCTTCATGTCAGGTAGTCCTGGGGCACGGTCCTAGGGCTCAGGTCAGTTGAAACTGGAGCAGGAGCATGGCCAGGTGGACTGGGGACAGCAAGGAGTCCTCATGTCAGGTAGTCCTGGGACATGGTCCTAGGGCTCAGGTCCTCCGAGAGAGAGAAAGAAAGAGAGAAGGAGAGAATTAGAAAACGCACACTTAGATTCACAGGACACCGAATAGGACAGGAGAAGTACTCCAGATATAACAAACTGACCCTAGCCCCCGACACATAAACTACTGCAGCATAAATACTGGAGGCTGAGACAGGAGGGGTCAGGAGACACTGTGGCCCCATCCGAGGACACCCCGGACAGGGCCAAACAGGAAGGATATAACCCCACCCACTTTGCCAAAGCACATCCCCCACACCACTAGAGGGATATCTTCAACCACCAACTTACCATCCTGAGACAAGGCCGAGTATAGCCCACAAAGATCTCCGCCACGGTACAACCCAAGGGGGGCAACCCAGACAGGCCGACCACAACAGTGAATCAACCCACCCAGGTGACGCACCCCCCCCCCCCAGGGACGGCACGAGAGAGCCCCAGCAAGCCAGTGACTCAGCCCCCGTAACATACAATATACTATATGCACCTTACATGTACTGTGTAACTTGGTAAGGCATTTTTAAACAAATAGCTGTGAATGGTTGTTTCTGGTGATTTGAAGGGAAAATACAACAACTTTCCTGAAAATGTTGTCAATTTAGTCAATCGGAACTCAAATACCAATATTTTTCTGTATTACTTTAAACTGTTTGTCTAACTATAACAGTTCAGAAAGTCCCCACCAATATCAAAACCCATTATTCTATTTATGTTCCCTTCATCATGTTTGGGTAGTACATGGTCTCGAAATGATATTAGTATTTTCTCTTTCTTTATTGAGATATCAATTTATGAATGAGAGGGGTGTGACAGAAAGGTAGAGGAATACAGATATGAACGTGTAGACAGGGTTTGAATCCATGCAGCAAAGGGTCCAGAGTCAGCAGCATTACCACTAGACCAGAATATGTCACAAAATGTCTAATGTCTAATACTCAATTAACTGCTGACCTGATTACAAAATGTAATTGCTGTATCAATTCATTAAAAAGTATACACACACACACACACACACACACACACACACACACACACACTCTCTCAAGTATTCATTCAAATATGCAAATATGCAACTATAGGTTGTGGGTGGAAGCTGAAAAAATGATCGAGGGGGAAGCAGGTTTTTTTGTATATGACAGTTAAACATTCTTATAATAACTATAACAGTTGTTGGCACCTTCAATTCTTACACATTTTCTCATAATAGTATAGTTTAACACTGCTTCTATCTAGGATGTAAACACAGCCTTAAGTGAGGTCTGAAAACTCAAACTGTTTGCTGTATGTGTTTGATGAACTCCCAAAGAAGGAAATAAGATAAACATCTGTTTTTGAGTACACTTGAAAAGTGCAGCATGCAATACAAATTGTCCCATGAAGAGGTAACTCCGTTCACCTTTTAGCCTTTTTTTTTTTTTTAAAGCTAACCAATGTTAGTTTGACTAGCCTGGCCTGCTACTGTAACTGTCAATTTGCCTGCTCATGAGGCTCGTGTTTCATTAGCTATCTGTCAGGGACATTTATTTTTATCATGTTTTGGTCTGATTACATGTCTCTTTTCAAGTAAGAAGCTGCAGGCTTAAAGAAACATTCAATCATATACTTTGATTAGAAAGCCAAAGAAAAGCGTATAGAAAGATGTGTGTGTCATGTATGCTAGAATGGAGGTTTAAAAACTAGGCTGAATATGCAAATTAGCCAACACAGCATATTCTACACATATACTGTAGCATACCTTGCATTACAATGTCCTCTATAAAACAACTGGGGGAAATGTATACAATTTGGTCTGCAATAAGAGAACCAGAGTTTGATTTCTAAACCAGAGGACAACAGAATTCTATTCACTGCATGTTACAATAGTAAAACAATCTTGTCACCTCGTCACACTGATTCTATATTGAATTTAGTCCTCGAGATGGTCTAGGGAGCATCTGTGGTTGGTGCTCTTCAACTTTAAAATGCACTATACCCCTCATACTCAACTCTGGACCTAGAAGCCAGTTCTCCGGACCTCGTAGGGTAAGAGTTGAATATTCCTGCACTAGAGTGTGGAAGGCAAAGCCTGAAAAGAAAAGGCAACAGGCAAATAAACAAACACTGGAGAAAACCTCAAAAATATTTTATTTATGTATTATCTATCTGTGTTTTCTGTGTTTTCAAATGGACACGGACATGTATAAGACTGGTTTTCAGAATATGGAACGAAGAGATTACTGTGACAATACAGAGGCGGATGCAAGATGCAAGCAACGATGGTTTAATGAATACAGTTTACAACAGCAACAGGACAGACAGACTGTACTCAGACGGAATCCGACCCAGGGACTAGGGCGCATCTTCCAATGATAGCGTGCTGAGAAATCCAGGGGAGTGTGTCCGGATGGGTAGGAAGGAGCACAGCAGATAATCCACACAAGGGCGGCGAGAGAAGAGCACAGACACACGACACAACCTCAGGGAAGTAACAACGATCTGACAACAAGAAACACTGGTTACAGAACATATAAAGGGAAGATAAGTGGTTCCAGCTGGCGCAGACAATCAGGCCGAGATTGGGAACCACGCCCACACAAACACGAGAGAGAGAGAGAGAGAGAGAGAGAGAAAGAGAGGCAGTGGATTCATGAACCGTGACAATTACAGCCAATACCAGGTTAGTTATAGAATCTATTGCAGTGTTTTGATTAGGCAAACCAGTAATATCCAGAAATGCTGGATAACAACAATCTTTGGTTATATCATATTTAGTGTAGCTACAATCTATGAATGTTTTTTGCCATGGGGCAGAAAAATGTTGCTGTTTTCGAGCTCAGTGATTCTTAAAAGATGGGACAATCTACCTTTTTTCTACACATTTTTGTCTTAATATTAACAAAATGTGAAGTTTATATTTTGACAGACAAAAGTATCAGCTGTTAACACCCTGTAAAGGAACAACCTCCTATTTTTTAATTAAATGCAACTAAGTGGATTTATGTCAACTTCGTCAGACACCATAAAAGGCATTTCATTTGTACAATTTTTGTCAAACAAGTGTTTAAAGGCCTTGATTATTTAACGCTAACATTTAGATCATTCATTCATGTGTAATACAAATCTCCAAACATATTTTTGTTTTGTTTTATAGCTATATTAAATGCTCCAGGGCTAATTTAGTTAGTAATCTGGCATGGTTTTCTAGATTTTGAACATAAAAGTACAATTATAAAGCTAACATTATTCCTTAGGTCTGGCACAGCAAATACATTCATTGTTGAAGCATATGTTGCAGAACAGTGATTACAATATTTGTTCAGAATATTGACAACAAAATCAATCAATCTTCAGGGGGTTACTACCTCTGTAGAGATGGGAGAACCTTCCAGAAGGACAACCATCTCTGCACCAATAAGGCCTTTTTGGTAGAGTGGCCAGACGGAAGCCGCTGCTCAGTAAAAGGCACATGACAACCCACTTGGAGTTTACCAAAAGGCACCTAAAGGACTCTTAGACCATGAGAGGCAAGATTATCCGGTCTGATGAAACCAAGATTGAACTCTTTGGCCTGAATGCCAAGCGTCACATCTGGAGGAAACCTGCCACCATCCCTACGGTGAAGCAAAGTGGTGGCAGCATCATGCTGTGGGGATGTTTTTCAGCGGCAGGGACTGGGAGACTAGTCAGGATCGAGGGAAAGCTGAACGGAGCAAAATACAGAGAGATCCTTGATGAAAACCTGCTCCAGAGCGCTCAAAATCTCCGACTGGGCGAAGGTTTGCCTTCCAACAAGACAATGACCCTAAGCATACATCCAAGACAACGCAAGAGTGGCTTCAGGACAATATCTGCATGTCCTTGAGTGGCCCAGCCGAGGCCGGGACCCAAACCTGATCAAACATCTCTGGAGAGACCCGAATATAGCTGGGCAGTGACGTTTCCCATCCAACCTGACAGAGTTTGAGAGGATCTGCAGAGAAGAATGAGAGAAACTCTCTGAATAGAGGTGTGCCTAGCGTGTAGCGTCACACTCAAGAAGACTTGAGGCTGTAATCGCTGCCAAAGGTGCTTCAACAAAGTATTAAGTAAAGGCTTTGAATACCAGTGGTTGAAAAAGTACCCAATTGTTATACTTTAGTAAAGGTAAAGATACCGTAATAGAAAATGACTCAAGTAAAAGTGAAACTCACCCAGTAAAATCCCACTTGAGTAAATGTCTAAAATAATTTGGTTTTAAATATACTTAACTCTTGTGTAGTCTTAACATTCTGTATACTCCCGTAGTCCTAAGGGTAAAAAATGCCCTGCCTTCACCAAACCCCTAAAATAAAGCAGCTTAATTGAATTTTAAACCCAAAATATATTTTGCATGAAGAAACAACCTGTCATGCATCACAAACTTTGTGAATATCTGGGTTTCCCCTCTTCACAATGCAGAAAGACTGCATTTATTCAGTGGACATCACTCGTTGTATTACAACATAGCTGTCATACTTGTTTTCTTTATTAAAGTAGAGGTTATTATTATTATTGTTGCTAAAGGAACTGTGTAGGTGTTAACACATATTTTGCAAGAGATAGCACTTGTATTGCCTAAGAAAGTAGCAGAAATGTGCATGAAGTCATTTTGAATGCATTTTATTGAAGGGAAAGAATAATAGTCTTGAACATTTTTGGTAACATAGTGATAAATTCTTATATAATGGACAATGATGAATTCAACTACAAAATACTTGTCTTCTCCCATTTTGTTAACCTTTGCCCCCAACCACAAGGTGTATAAACAACAACAATAAATACCAATAAAATTAGATAGTAGATACAAAAACATGAAGAACATAAATCAATCATCTCTAATTAGCACATGTAGGACAGTATGCATGTGTATGCATGTGTTAGCACAGCTGCAGAGGCTGCTGTGCAGGGGAGCCACTCCCTTCTTTGAATGTGTGGGGTTACAAGTGCCTTTCCCAGCTGCTCCAGGAACACCCTCCTCTTGTTCTGCTTATCAGGCATCCAGCTGTCTTGATCTTGTTTCATATTACGAAGGCATTTTATGAGGAGACATCAATGATGTTGTGTAAGATGACCAGGGGCCAGCAGGCATTCATCCTGCAGCTGTAAGTTCCAATCACCTTGTCCAGGTTGTCAACGCCTCCCTTGTTGTGGTTGTAGTCCAGGATGATGGCTGGCTTCCTGTCCTCACGATCACTGATCTCAGCCGTTTTGTGCAGTGTGCTCAGGAGGACCACATTCTTAGAGTAGTGGTGGGGTGAAGGCAACCTTTGATGAGAAGTTCTCTCTCCCCCTTGTTGCAAGGATAGCAGGGTGGAGCTCAGGCTTGTTCTTTCTAACTGTGCCAACAATGGTGATCTTCCTCGTCAGGAGCTGCTGACTGAGTTCATAAGAGGTGAAGAAATTGTCACACGTGACATTGTGCCCCCTCAGATCATCTGTCACATCAAGCACAACCCCCATCCCCTGGTTCTTCTCTGGTCGGGTTCTCTGTGTAGAATTGCATCTTCCAAGCATAGCTGGATTGTGCGTCACAGGCCACCCATATTTTGATGCCTCCCTGAAGATCACTGACTTCATGCCAATGTTCTGCACCATCAGCTGTCCATTTCCAAATGATTGTGCCGTGACTGCTGCTTCAAGTTTCAGCACCACAATGTAAGTAACTCAAATCTGGCTTATTGTGATGTCAATAACTTGGATAAATACATCATGGGAAAGAAACATATTGTTTTTCTTCAAATCAATTATAGTAGTAGCAATCTATCATAGTTGACCTCCGGTCCTCAAATGCTCTCCTTCTCAAACGGAACAGAACATAGGCTACAGGCTAATCTACGCGCAAGATATTGCATTTTTGGACAAGGCCTTAATCAAAAATTAATTTCTGAGGAATTCTTTGACTCTCCTCCTGAACTGCCACTGTAGGCCTACACAGCACAACATTGGTTAGGCAGCAAAAAAAAAAGGTTTTGATCAGCAAGGGCAGAGCAGGCCTCAGGGTTGGAATATCCTTGCAGTGTGTAATGCAGTCTAGTTTTATTTACGATATCCCAGCAGCTATCTTAGAAATATAACCTTGCTCTGTGCTTCTCCGAGGATGCACTTCGTAGCCTGCAGCCTATAGGCTATGAATCATTTGATTGAGACCACGCTAAATAACCTATAAGCACACTTCATATTTCACGCCCAACAGAGAATTTCAAATTACATGACCCTCCCCTGCACTAGATTTAAACAATAGTAAACCCTCCTCTTGACTGAAATTGAAAAAGCCTGACCCTCCCCTTTTTTCCTCCAGGTACCCACCCTGTACATTTTTATCCGTCTCTTAGCATTACAAATTAATCGTACTAACTAAGAATGTTCTTATTAAAGTTATAAACAGAAGTGATAGTAATACTATAAATGATTAACCGTTACAGAACTCTTCTGAAGGGTGACACAGCGTTTTTAGTCTGTACTCTTTCCCCCTCCCCCTCTATTCCTATTTGTCTCCCTCCTTCCCACTCTTTCTCCTGTCATAACCTCCCGTTGGTTGTACTACAGTATGGACTGACTCGGGCTCTGCCCTGACTGTATTTCTGCCTTGTCATTGTGACTCAGCATTCTGGAGACCCAAACAGAGACGGAAGAGGACGCAAGATGTCCACTCCCTCAATGGTTCTGTTTCAATGGATGTCAAGAACTATGCAGACCGCTATCGCATTGGTGTCTATGGAGTACCCCACTATCACCGTGACAATGTTGGAAGGAGACTAGGTCTCATGACTGTGGAAACAGACTTGAGCGGTGATGAGTGGGCGGAAACTTCCTGAGACTAGAAAAAAAGGGAAGAAGTAAAGAACAGCAGTAACATACTATGTAACTTACTAAGGCATTTTAAGCAAATAGCTGTAATATGGTTGTTTCTGATGAATGTTGGAGGGAAAATACCCCAAAAACTTTCCTGATCATTTGGCCAATATACCCCAATCACAACTCAAGTAACAATATTTTTCCATATTACTTTAAAGTGTTGGTCTACCTAACAGTTTAGAAAATCACCATCAAACCCCTTGGGTTTTTCACACTCAATGGATTCCTGTGTGTATCAAGAATGATCCACCTCACATAGGGACATACAGCATATTGAACACAACTGTGGGAAGCATTGTAGTCAACATGAACCAGCATCCCTTGCAAATGCTTTCGACACCCTGTAGATCGAGTCCTTGCACAAAACGAATTGAGGTTGTTCTGAGGGAATAAGGGGAGTTTGCAACTCAATATTAGGAAGTTGTTCTTAATGTTTTATACACTCAATGTATATATAATATATACAGTGCCGTACAAAAGTATTTCCCCCTTTCTGATGTTCTCTATTTTTGCATATTTTTGATACTGAATGTCATCAGATCTTCACCCAAAGCCTAATATAAGATAAAGGGAACATGAGTTTACATAATAACAAAAAAATATACTTATTTTATTTATTTAATTAACCAAGTTACACAACACCTAATTCCCCTGTGTGACAAAGTAATATCTGGTATTGCCACCTTAAGCTGCAATTACTAAAAACAAATGCCAAATACCATATCGGTCCAAATTATCAGGCAGGTGTGTTATTTAGCAATAAGCATGACAACCTTTATTATGTGTTTGCATGGGGTTGTCCATCTACATTTACCCCAGTGTGCTAATCATTAGCTAGATCAGTGGTTCTCAATCCTGGTCCTGGGGACCCAAAGGGGTGCACATTTTAGTTTTTTTCCCAAGCACTACACAGCTGATTCAAATCATCAAAGCCTATTGATGAGTTGATCATTTGAATCAGCTGTGTAGTGCTTGGGCAAAAACAAAAATGTGCACTTGTTTGGATCCCCAGGACTAGGTTTCAGAACCAGTGAGCAAGATCATAAACTCAAAACATTATCTTGTTGCTAGCAACATAGATTATTGCTGACTTGACTGTCCCAAACTTTCCACTGGTACTCAACCAAGGATGTATATACACTGAATAATGTAGGCCTATCTGTTACAACAGACTCCTATTACTGCTTACCATGCTATGTTGTTGTCTTTGGTCTCTTTTTATGTAGTGTTGTCTCTCTTGTCGTGAAAGGCCTTTTGCCTTTTGTTAGGGCGTCATTGTAAAAAAAAATAATCTTTACCAATTTAGTTAGCCTAGTTAAATAAATAAAGATTAAAAATAAATAAAGCACTTCTCTGCATCTTTTGACATCATTGATCATAATCTGATGCTGGAAAAAAACGGAAGTGTTATGGCTTTACATCCCCTTCTATATTGTGGATCTAGAGCTACCTGTCTAACAGAACACAGAGGGTGTTCTTTAATGGAATCCTCTCCAACATAATCTAGGAAGAGTCAGCCATTCCCCAGAGCAGCTTTCTAGGCCCCTTACTTTTTCAATCTTTACTCATGACTTGCACTGGTGCTGAGTGAAGCCTGTGTGTCTGTGACTCAACACGACACACATCAGCTACCAGAGCAGGTGAAATCACTGCAACACTTAAGAGCTGCAGTCATTTTCAGACTGGGTGGCAAGAAATAAGTTAGTCCTAAATACACGAATTTCAAAAACTAAAGGCATTGTATTTGGGACATAAAATAAAAACACTAAACCCTGAACCTCAACTAAATCTTGTAATGGATAATGTGGAAATGTAACAAGTTGAGAATAAACTTCTGAAATGGTAAAAGCATATGGATACAACACTAGCTAAGATGGGGATAGATCTGTCCATAATAAAGCACTGCTCTGCCTTCTTAACAACGCTATCAACAAGGTAGGTTCTACAGGCCCTTGTTTTGTCGCACCTGGACTACTGTCCAGTCATGTGGTCAGGTGCCACAAAAAAGGACTTAGGAAAATTACAATTGGCCCAGAACTGGCCTGCACGGCTCACACTTAAATGCACAGAGAGCTACCAGACATACCACCAGGTCTCTTCACAATTCCCAAGTCCAGGACAGACTATGGGAGGTGCACAGTACTATAGAGAGCCATGACATGGCTGCTATTCCACATCAAGTAACTCATGCAAGCAGTAAAGTAAGATTTAAAACCATAAAAACACAATTACATATTCACTATAGATACACACACATTGATTTTGTGTTGTAGATGTGGTGGTAGAGTAGTGGCCTGAGTGGGAACCCTTAATCTTTGCCACCTTCTCCTCCCTCCTGAATCCTCCCCCCCCCTCCTCCCTCTCTGCAGATGACTTCGTCAACCATTTTGAAAAGAAGGTCGATGACATCCGATCCTCGTTTGCTAAGTCAAACGACACCGCTGGTTCTGCTCACACTGCCCTACCCTATGCTCTGACCTCTTTCTCCCCTCTCTCTCCAGATGAAATCTCGCGTCTTGTGACGGCCGGCCGCCCAACAACCTGCCCGCTTGACCCTATCCCCTCCTCTCTTCTCCAGACCATTTCCGGAGACCTTCTCCCTTACCTCACCTCGCTCATCAACTCATCCCTGACCGCTGGCTACGTCCCTCCCGTCTTCAAGAGAGCGAGAGTTGCACCCCTTCTGAAAAACCTACACTCGATCCCTCCGATGTCAACAACTACAGACCAGTATCCCTTCTCTCTTTTCTCTCCAAAACTCTTGAGCGTGCCGTCCTTGGCCAGCTCTACCGCTATCTCTCAGAATGACCTTCTTGATCCAAATCAGTCAGGTTTCAAGACTAGTCATTCAACTGAGACTGCTCTTCTCTGTATCACGGAGGCGCTCCGCACTGCTAAAGCTAACTCTCTCTCCTCTGCTCTCATCCTTCTAGACCTATCGGCTGCCTTCGATACTGTGAACCATCAGATCCTCCTCTCCACCCTCTCCGAGTTGGGCATCTCCGGCGCGGCCCACGCTTGGATTGCGTCCTACCTGACAGGTCGCTCCTACCAGGTGGCGTGGCGAGAATCTGTCTCCTCACCACGCGCTCTCACCACTGGTGTCCCCCAGGGCTCTGTTCTAGGCCCTCTCTTATTCTCGCTATACACCAAGTCACTTGGCTCTGTCATAACCTCACATGGTCTCTCCTATCATTGCTATGCAGACGACACACAATTAATCTTCTCCTTTCCCCCTTCTGATGACCAGGTGGCGAATCGCATCTCTGCATGTCTGGCAGACATATCAGTGTGGATGACGGATCACCACCTCAAGCTGAACCTCAGCAAGACGGAGCTCCTCTTCCTCCCGGGAAGGACTGCCCGTTCCATGATCTCGCCATCACGGTTGACAACTCCATTGTGTCCTCCTCCCAGAGCGCTAAGAACCTTGGCGTGATCCTGGACAACACCCTGACGTTCTCAACTAACATCAAGGCGGTGTCCTGTTCCTGTAGGTTCATGCTCTACAACATCCGCAGAGTACGACCCTGCCTCACACAGGAAGCGGCGCAGGTCCTAATCCAGGCACTTGTCATCTCCCGTCTTGATTACTGCAACTCGCTGTTGGCTGGGCTCCCTGCCTGTGCCATTAAACCCCTACAACTCATCCAGAACGCCGCAGCCCGTCTGGTGTTCAACCTTCCCAAGTTCTCTCACGTCACCCCGCTCCTCCGCTCTCTCCACTGGCTTCAGTTGAAGCTCGCATCCGCTACAAGACCATGGTGCTCGCCTACGGAGCTGTGAGGGGAACGGCACCTCAGTACCTCCAGGCTCTGATCAGGCCCTACACCCAAACAAGGGCACTGCGTTCATCCACCTCTGGCCTGCTCGCCTCCTACCACTGAGGAAGTACAGTTCCCGCTCAGCCCAGTCAAAACTGTTCGCTGCTCTGGCCCCCAATGGTGGAACAAACTCCCTCACGACGCCAGGACAGCGGAGTCAATCACCACCTTCCGGAGACACCTGAAACCCCACCTCTTCAAGGAATACCTAGGATAGGGTAAGTAAGGGTAAGTAATCCTTCTCACCTCTCCCCCCAACAAGATTTAGATGCAAGTGGCTGTTCCACTGGTTGTCATAAGGTGTATGCACCAATTTGTAAGTCGCTCTGGATAAGTGCGTCTGCTAAATGACTTAAATGTAATGTAAATGGCCTCCACATTGACTCTGTACTGGTGCCCCCTGTATATAGCCTCCACATTGACTCTGTGCAGTACCCCCTGTATATAGCCTCCACATTGACTCTGTGCGGTACCCCCTGTATATAGCCTCCACATTGACTCTGTTGCCGGTACCCCCTGTATATAGCCTCCACATTGACTCTGTACTGGTACCCCCTGTATATAGCCTCCACATTGACTCTGTACCGGTACCCTCTGTATATAGCCTCCACATTGACTCTGTACCGGTACCCCCTGTATATAGCCTCCACGTTGACTCTGTGCCGGTAACACCCCCTGTATATAGCCTCCACATTGACTCTGTACCGGTACCCCCTGTATATAGCCTCACATTGACTCTGTGCGGTACCCCTGTATATAGCCTCCACATTGACTCTGTGCCGGTACCCCCTGTATATAGCCTCCACATTGACTCTGTACCATAACCCCTGTATATAGCCTCCACATTGACTCTGTACCGGTACCCCCTGTATATAGTCTCCACATTGACTCTGTGCCGGTACCCCCTGTATATAGCCTCCACATTGACTCTGTACTGGTACCCCCTGTATATAGCCTCCACATTGACTCTGTACCGGTACCCCCTGTATATAGCCTCCACATTGACTCTGTGCAGTAATACCTGTATATAGCCTCCACATTGACTCTGTACTGGTACCCCCTGTATATAGCTCTCCACCCCCTGTATTGACTCTGTGACCGGTACCCCCTGTATATAGCCTCCACATTGACTCTGTACCGGTACCCCCTGTATATAGCCTCCACATTGACTCTGTACCGTACCCCCTGTATATAGCCTCCACATTGACTCTGTGCTGGTACCCCCTGTATATAGCCTCCACATTGACTCTGTACCGGTACCTATATATAGCCTCCACATTGACTCTGTGCTGGTTGCCCCCTGTATATAGCCTCCACATTGACTCTGTACCGGTGCCCCCTGTATATAGCCTCCACATTGACTCTGTGCTGGTGCCCCCTGTATATAGCCTCCACATTGACTCTGTACGGTACCCCCTGTCTATAGCCTCACATTGACTCTGTGCCGGTACCCCCTGTATATAGCCTCCACATTGACTCTGTACCGGTACCCCCTGTATATAGCCTCCACATTGACTCTGTACCGGTACCCCCTGTATATAGCCTCCACATTGACTCTGTACCGGTACCCCCTGTATATAGCCTCCACATTGACTCTGTGCCGGTACCCCCTGTATATAGCCTCCACATTGACTCTGTGCCGGTACCCCCTGTATATAGCCTCCACATTGACTCTGTACCGGTACCTCCTGTATATAACCTCCACATTGACTCTGTACCGGTACCTCCTGTATATAACCTCCACATTGACTCTGTACCGGTACCCCCTGTATATAACCTCCACATTGACTCTGTACCGGTACCCCCCTGTATATAGCCTCCACATTGACTCTGTACCGGTACCCCCTGTATATAGCCTCCACATTGACTCTGTACCGGTACCCCCTGTATATAGCCTCCACATTGACTCTGTACCGGTACCCCCTGTATATAGCCTCCACATTGACTCTGTACCGTAACACCCCCTGTATATAGCCTCCACATTGACTCTGTACCGGTACCCCCTGTATATAGCCTCCACATTGACTCTGTGCCGGTACCCCCTGTATATAGCCTCCACATTGACTCTGTACCGGTGCCCCCCCCTGTATATAGCCTCCACAGTGACTCTGTGCCGGTACCCCCTGTATATAGCCTCCACATTGACTCTGTGCCGGTACCCCTGTATATAGCCTCCACATTGACTCTGTACCGGTACCCCCTGTATATAGCCTCCACATTGACTCTGTACCGGTAACCCCTGTATATAGCCTCCACATTGACTCTGTACCGGTACCCCCTGTATATAGCCTCCACATTGACTCTGTACCGGTACCCCCTGTATATAGCCTCCACATTGACTCTGTACTGGTACCCCCTGTATATAACCTCCACATTGACTCTGTACCGGTACCCCCTGTATATAGCCTCCACATTGACTCTGTACCGGTACCCCCTGTATATAACCTCCACATTGACTCTGTACCGGTACCCCCTGTATATAGCCTCCACATTGACTCTGTACCGGTACCCCCTGTATATAGCCTCCACATTGACTCTGTACCGTACCCCTGTATATAGCCTCCACATTGACTCTGTGCCGTACCCCCTGTATATAGCCTCCACATTGACTCTGTACCGGTACCCCCTGTATATAGCCTCCACATTGACTCTGTACCGGTACCCCCTGTATATAGCCTCCACATTGACTCTGTACCGGTACCCCCTGTATATAGCCTCCACATTGACTCTGTGCCGGTACCCCCTGTATATAGCCTCCACATTGACTCTGTACCGGTACCCCCTGTATATAGCCTCCACATTGACTCTGTACCGGTACCCCCTGTATATAGCCTCCACATTGACTCTGTGCCGGTACCCCCTGTATATAGCCTCCACATTGACTCTGTGCCGGTACCCCCTGTATATAGCCTCCACATTGACTCTGTACGGTACCCCCTGTATATAGCCTCCACATTGACTCTGTACCGGTACCCCCTGTATATAGCCTCCACATTGACTCTGTGCTAGTACCCCCTGTATATAACCTCCACAGTGACTCTGTGCCGGTACCCCCTGTATATAACCTCCACATTGACTCTGTACCGGTACCCCCTGTATATAGCCTCCACATTGACTCTGTACCGGTACCCCCTGTATATAGCCTCCACATTGACTCTGTACCGGTGCCCCTCTGTATATAACCTCCACATTGACTCTGTGCCGGTGCCCCTGTATATAGCCTCCACATTGACTCTGTACCGGTACCCCCTGTATATAGCCTCCACATTGACTCTGTACCGGTATATGCCCCCTGTATATAGCCTCCACATTGACTCTGTACCGGTACCCCCTGTATATAGCCTCCACATTGACTCTGTACCGGTACCCCCTGTATATAGCCTCCACATTGACTCTGTACCGGTACCCCCTGTATATAGCCTCCACATTGACTCTGTACCGGTACCCCCTGTATATAGCCTCCACATTGACTCTGTACCCGGTACCCCCTGTATATAGCCTCCACATTGACTCTGTGCCGGTACCCCCTGTATATAGCCTCCACATTGACTCTGTACCGGTACCCCCTGTATATAGCCTCCACATTGACTCTGTACCGGTACCCCCTGTATATAACCTCCACATTGACTCTGTACCGGTACCCCCTGTATATAACCTCCACATTGACTCTGTACCGGTACCCCCTGTATATAGCCTCCACATTGACTCTGTACCGGTACCCCCTGTATATAACCTCCACATTGACTCTGTACCGGTACCCCCTGTATATAACCTCCACATTGACTCTGTACCGGTAACCCCTGTATATAACCTCCACATTGACTCTGTACCGGTACCCCCTGTATATAGCCTCCACATTGACTCTGTACCGGTACCCCCTGTATATAACCTCCACATTGACTCTGTACCGGTACCCCCTGTATATAACCTCCACATTGACTCTGTACCGGTACCCCCTGTATATAACCTCCACATTGACTCTGTACCGGTACCCCCTGTATATAACCTCCACATTGACTCTGTACCGGTACCCCCCTGTATATAACCTCCACATTGACTCTGTACTGGTACCCCCTGTATATAACCTCCACATTGACTCTGTACCGGTACCCCCTGTATATAACCTCCACATTGACTCTGTACCGGTACCCCCTGTATATAACCTCCACATTGACTCTGTACCGGTACCCCCTGTATATAACCTCCACATTGACTCTGTACCGGTACCCCCCTGTATATAGCCTCCACATTGACTCTGTACCGGTACCCCCTGTATATAGCCTCCACATTGACTCTGTACCGGTACCCCCTGTATATAGCCTCCACATTGACTCTGTACCAGTACCCCCTGTATATAGCCTCCACATTGACTCTGTGCCGGTACCCCCTGTATATAAGCCTCCACATTGACTCTGTACCGGTACCCCCTGTATATAGCCTCCACATTGACTCTGTACCGGTACCCCCTGTATATAGCCTCCACATTGACTCTGTACCAGTACCCCCTGTATATAGCCTCCACATTGACTCTGTACCGGTACCCCCTGTATATAGCCTCCACATTGACTCTGTACGGTACCCCCTGTATATAGCCTCCACATTGACTCTGTACCGGTACCCCTGTATATAAGCCTCCACATTGACTCTGTACTGGTACCCCTGTATATAGCCTCCACATTGACTCTGTACCGGTACCCCCTGTATATAGCCTCCACATTGACTCTGTACCGGTACCCCCTGTATATAACCTCCACATTGACTCTGTACCGGTACCCCCTGTATATAGCCTCCACATTGACTCTGTACCGGTACCCCCTGTATATAGCCTCCACATTGACTCTGTACCGGTACCCCCTGTATATATCCTCCACATTGACTCTGTACCGGTACCCCCCTGTATATAACCTCCACATTGACTCTGTACCGGTACCCCCTGTATAGCCTCCACATTGACTCTGTACGGTACCCCTGTATATAGCCTCCACATTGACTCTGTACCGGTACCCCCTGTATATAACCTCCACATTGACTCTGTACCGGTACCCCCTGGCCAGCATAGCCTCACGTGACTCTGTACCGGTACCCTGTATAACCTCCACATTGACTCTGTGCCGGTACCCCCTGTATATAGCCTCCACATTGACTCTGTACCGGTACCCCCTGTATATAGCCTCCACATTGACTCTGTACTGGTACCCCCTGTATATAGCCTCCACATTGACTCTGTACCGGTACCCCCTGTATATAGCCTCCACATTGACTCTGTACCGGTACCCCCTGTATATAGTCTCCACATTGACTCTGTACCAGTACCCCCTGTATATAGCCTCCACATTGACTCTGTACCGGTACCCCCTGTATATAGCCTCCACATTGACTCTGTACCGGTACCCCCTGTATATAGCCTCCACATTGACTCTGTACCGGTACCCCCTGTATATAGCCTCCACATTGACTCTGTACCGGTACCCCCTGTATATAGCCTCCACATTGACTCTGTACCGGTACCCCCTGTATATAGCCTCCACATTGACTCTGTACCAGTACCCCCTGTATATAGCCCCTCTGTATATAGCCTCCACATTGACTCTGTACCGGTACCCCCTGTTTATAGCCTCCACATTGACTCTGTGCAAGTACCCCTGTATATAGCCTCCACATTGACTCTGTACCGGTACCCCCTGTATATAGCCTCACATGACTCTGTACCGGTACCCCCTGTATATAGCCTCCACATTGACTCTGTACCGGTACCCCCTGTATATAGCCTCCACATTGACTCTGAACCGGTACCCCCTGTATATAACCTCCACATTGACTCTGTACCGTTACCCCTGTATATAGCCTCCACATTGACTCTGTACGGTACCCCCTGTATATAGCCTCCACATTGACTCTGTACCGGTACCCCCTGTATATAGTCTCCACATTGACTCTGTACTGGTACCCCCTGTATATAGCCTCCACATTGACTCTGTACCGGTACCCCCTGTATATAGCCTCCACATTGACTCTGTGCGGTACCCCCTGTATATAACCTCCACATTGACTCTGTACCGGTACCCCCTGTATATAGCCTCCACATTGACTCTGTACCGGTACCCCCTGTATATAGCCTCCACATTGACTCTGTACCGGTACCCCCTGTATATAGCCTCCACATTGACTCTGTACCAGTACCCCCTGTATATAGCCTCCACATTGACTCTGTACCGGTACCCCCCTGTATATAGCCTCCACATTGACTCTGTACCGGTACCCCCTGTATATAGCCTCCACATTGACTCTGTGCAGTACCCCCTGTATATAGCCTCCACATTGACTCTGTACCGGTACCCCCTGTATATAGCCTCCACATTGACTCTGTACCGGTACCCCCTGTATATAGCCTCCGCATTGACTCTGTACCAGTACCCCTGGTCCACATTGACTCTGTACCCCCCTGTATATAGCCTCCACATTGACTCTGTACGGTACCCCCTGTTTATAGCCTCCACATTGACTCTGTACCAGTACCCCCTGTATATAGCCTCCACATTGACTCTGTACCGGTACCCCCTGTATATAGCCTCCACATTGACTCTGTACCGGTACCCCCTGTATATAGCCTCCACATTGACTCTGTACCGGTACCCCCTGTATATAGCCTCCACATTGACTCTGTACCGGTACCCCCTGTATATAGCCTCCACATTGACTCTGTACCGGTACCCCCCTGTATATAGCCTCCACATGACTCTGTACGGTACCCCCTGTTTATAGCCTCCACATTGACTCTGTACCAGTACCCCCTGTATATAGCCTCCACATTGACTCTGTACCGGTACCCCCTGTATATAACCTCACTTTGACTCTGTACCGGTACCCCCTGTATATAGCCTCCACATTGACTCTGTACCGGTACCCCCTGTATATAGCCTCCACATTGACTCTGTACTGGTACCCCCTGTATATAGCCTCCACATTGACTCTGTACCGGTACCCCCTGTATATAGCCTCCACATTGACTCTGTACCGGTACCCCCTGTATATAGCCTCCACATTGACTCTGTACCGGTACCCCCTGTATATAGCCTCCACATTGACTCTGTACCGGTACCCCCTGTATATAGCCTCCACATTGACTCTGTACCGGTACCCCCTGTATATAGCCTCCACATTGACTCTGTACCGGTACCCCCTGTATATAACCTCCACATTGACTCTGTACTGGTAACCCCTGTATATAGCCTCCACATTGACTCTGTACCGGTACCCCCTGTATATAGCCTCCACATTGACTCTGTACCGGTACCCCTGTATATAGCCTCCACATTGACTCTGTACCGGTACCCCCTGTATATAGCCTCCACATTGACTCTGTACCGGTACCCCCTGTATATAGCCTCCACATTGACTCTGTGCCGGTACCCCCTGTATATAGCCTCCACATTGACTCTGTACCGGTACCCCCTGTTATAGCCTCCACATTGACTCTGTACCGGTACCCCCTGTATATAGCCTCCCACATTGACTCTGTGAAAGGTACCCCCTGTTTATAGCCTCCACATTGACTCTGTACCGGTACCCCCTGTATATAGCCTCCACATTGACTCTGTACCGGTCCCCTGTATATAGCCTCCACATTGACTCTGTACTGGTACCCCCTGTATATAGCCTCCACATTGACTCTGTACCAGTACCCCCTGTATATAGCCTCCACATTGACTCTGTACCGGTACCCCCTGTATAACCTCCCATTGACTCTGTACCTGTACCCCCTGTATATAGCCTCCACATTGACTCTGTACCGGTACCCCTGTATATAGCCTCCACATTGACTCTGAACCGGTACCCCCTGTATATAACCTCCACATTGACTCTGTACGGTTACCCCCTGTATATAGCCTCCACATTGACTCTGTACCGGTACCCCCTGTATATAGCCTCCACATTGACTCTGTGCCGGTACCCCCTGTATATAGCCTCCACATTGACTCTGTACCGGTACCCCCTGTATATAGCCTCCACATTGACTCTGTGCCGGTACCCCCTGTATATAGCCTCCACATTGACTCTGTGCCGGTACCCCCTGTATATAGCCTCCACATTGACTCTGTGCAGTACCCCCTGTTACTATAGCCTCCACATTGACTCTGTACCGGTACCCCCTGTATATAGCCTCCACATTGACTCTGTACGGTACCCCCTGTATATAGCCTCCACATTGACTCTGTACCGGTACCCCCTGTATATAGCCTCCACATTGACTCTGTACTGGTACCCCCTGTATATAGCCTCCACATTGACTCTGTGCCGGTACCCCCTGTATATAGCCTCCACATTGACTCTGTACCGGTACCCCCTGTATATAGCCTCCACATTGACTCTGTACCGGTACCCCCTGTATATAGCCTCCACATTGACTCTGTACCGGTACCCCCTGTATATAGCCTCCACATTGACTCTGTACCAGTACCCCCTGTATATAGCCTCCACATTGACTCTGTGCCGGTACCCCCTGTATATAGCCTCCACATTGACTCTGTGCCGGTACCCCCTGTATATAGCCTCCACATTGACTCTGTACCGGTACCCCCTGTATATAGCCTCCACATTGACTCTGTACCGGTACCCCCTGTATATAACCTCCACATTTGACTCTGTACCGGTACCCCCTGTTTATAGCCTCCACATTGACTCTGTACCGGTTGCCCCCTGTATATAGCCTCCACATTGACTCTGTGCCGGTACCCCCTGTATATAGCCTCCACATTGACTCTGTACCGGTACCCCCTGTATATAGCCTCCACATTGACTCTGTGCCGGTACCCCCTGTATATAGCCTCCACATTGACTCTGTGCCGGTACCCCCTGTATATAACCTCCACATTGACTCTGTACCGGTACCCCTGTATATAGCCTCCACATTGACTCTGTACCGGTACCCCCTGTATATAGCCTCCACATTGACTCTGTACCGTACCCCCTGTATATAGCCTCCACATTGACTCTGTACCGGTACCCCCTGTATATAGCCTCCACATTGACTCTGTGCCGGTACCCCTGTATATAGCCTCCACATTGATATGTACCAGGATTACCCCCTGTATATAGCCTCCACATTGAGCTCTGTACCGGTACCTGTATATAGCCTCCACATTGACTCTGTGCCGGTTACCCCCTGTATATAGCCTCCACATTGACTCTGTACCGGTACCCCCTGTATATAGCCTCCACATTGACTCTGTACCGGTACCCCCTGTATATAGCCTCCACATTGACTCTGTACCGGTAC